>NW_025856827.1:0-67601 GCF_002878395.1 Capsicum annuum
ACCTTTTGATTCTTCAATAACCTGTTTCTAACTTTCTTGGACAAAACCTTACTTTTATCCCCGTTCTTTCTTCTAGTGTAAGTTATCACAAATTCCCTTGCAGCTACTTTTCTATTCTTGGGACCAGGTCCCTCAAAGTCAGTTGCTTCTCAGTAAAACTTCCAGATCATTTTCCATATTTTTTTGGTATTTTACTAACATTAGTTTTATTATGATCAACTATGATCTTTCCTGGGCTTTTTGACAACAAGATGAGATTTTTAGCAACCCAAGTTTCATCAACTATTACATCATTAGAATAGTTTTGATGATTAAAGGATTATTCTTTATTTACAAGAAGAGTAATGAAGGAGATAAGTTTTGGAAAAGTAGGAGAAGAAGGATGTTTTTCAGGAAGGTTTGGGAAGGAACTTTTAACAATTCTAAGCTCAAAATCCTTTGAAGGACATGGAAATATGAGAGTTGTAGCTATCAGGAAGGTCTTTTTTTTAGAAGGGCCATTTGGTATTTGGATTTCCTTTTTGATGAGAGAACAAGAGGTTGCAGCTAGATTTAAGTCAACAATAAGCACAAGAAAGGGTTTTTTGGGAGAACAAGATATGACCAACATCAGATTTTAGGTGACTCACCTTCCCTTTTTAGAATAGGACAACTTTTTCAGTCACAAGGACAAGGAGGACACAGCTTTTTCTTGATTTAACAGACAAAATTTGCATATGCATGATACTAACCTGAGATATGGGACCATGTCCCTCTTGAGTATCATCGAATCTTCATCTTTGTTTTGGTTACAATTGTCCACCTCTAAAGTAGCTCCCATGGATGTATACTACAAGGGTATGTTACTGAGTTAGACTAACATGCACCTAATTTACCAAGGATACTTGCATCTTGAACAAAGCCAAAATTTAAAAGGGAAGCTGATTTATCCATAAGTTTAGTTGATTTGATCAATCCCTACTTCATCTTGATTGATTCATTACATAACATGCTACCGTGACTTGTTCTAGAAATAGGTCTAGGGACCAATTCCTAGACTTGGCATTCTTCAAATATCCAAAGTTCCTTCTGCATTTCTTTGAACTTGCCAGCTTTTTTTTACATCTTTGACCTCATCTTTGGGATAAGAATGCTAATCATATAAGAGCATCAGCTTGAAGTGTCTTAGGAAAGAAAATTCACACAGATCTTCCATACATAGAAGAATTTTCTAATTCTAAACCCTTTCTCTCTTCCATACTTACAATCATTTGTTAAACTTGGGAACCCATTTCAGTTTGAGTTCCCAGTAGAAGGAAAGAGGTATGATTAAATCCTCCTTTGTCCATCTAGGTAGTTTGAGCTTCTTCATGTTTTTCCAAGGTATTACACCTTTTGGATAGGTTCTCCCTTAGTGAGCATGTCTAACATTTGTCATTATTGCTCTGATCTAGCTTTGACAGTCTTTTTTCCAGTGTCCATCTCTTCCACGATGATTGTATAGAGGATTATAGACCATTTTCTTAGAATTATGAGCAGCCTTTCCTTTAGAATCAATAGGTTGGAATTTTCCTTGATAGTCTAGACCTCTACCATCATTAACACCTTGACTAGTCAAGTCAAAAAGGATCAGTAAGGAAGTAGTCCACTTAATAGACTTGTTTAACTCTTCTTTCAAACGGGCCAAGTACTTCTCTAACTCTTAATTCCTACGAAGTGCTGACATAAGGTGTTTTTGTGAGGTTTTTAAATTTTCCTTAAGATAAATCTGAAGCCTTGAGGATTCCTTCTTCCCTATACAATCTACACCATTTACCTTCTTTAGATTACTCATCAGATTCAAATTTTCAGATTTTATCTTTGTGAACAACTCTTCAGTTTCAGAAATTTGGAGAGTTAAAATAATCAACTCATGCTCTTGATTCTCTACTTTTTCTTTTAAGTCATTCTTCTCAATAGTTTGTTCACATACATAGTCTATCAACACACTTGCAAGCCTTTTTATCTTCCTACCAGAGTAATTTTTAATATTTTTCTTAATGTCAGAAATAGTTACCTCATTTTCCTGTTCATTTTTAGTGTCCCCTATGAAGCCAAACAAGGAATCAAAGGTCACTTTCTCATATTCCACTACAAGCATGGAAACATCTACAGATTTATCAACTTTATCAAATTCACCTAAGGAGTCACCCTATCCAGCTAAGGCTTGTTTAACTGAAAGATCAACTGCAGCCTATCTTCTTGATTTTACAGGGAGCTGGTATCTATTTATTCCTACGTCACCTTCAGTGTTGTGATAATCTTGATTGTCCATTTTTTGTGTTGGACAATCTGTAATAAAATGTTTAAGACTTCCATATCTATGACAAACTTTCATAGTGGCTCTTTTTCTGTTGCTACTTTCATTTCTTTGAAACTGCCCACTTTTCTTCATAGCTCAAATAATTCTTTTTGCCAAGTAGGCAACATCAGTGTCTTCTTAATTTGAAAATGAACTTGAAGATTTTAGAGGTGAAGAATTTTCCCTTCTGACTTCCTTCTTTTTTTCTCCTTGCTCCTTCTTGAGTTCATGGGTTTTTGGGTTCACAATAAGTCCATCCATAGTGAGGGTCTTCAAGTTTCTTGCCTCAGTTATGGCATCCACTTTGCTTTCCCATGACTTGGGAAGAACGCCAAGAATTTCTCTCACTTGTTTGTACAAGGTAATCATTTCACCTAAGCAGCGAAGCTCATTTGTGATAGAAGTGAACCTTGTATGCATTTCTTGGATTGTTTCTACTTCTTGTATAGTAAAGGTTTCATACTGAGTTGTCAGCATGCCTACTTTTGAATCCTTCACATCAGTGGTGCCTTCACGATCAGTCCTCAAGCAATCCCAAATCTCTTTAGCATTTTCACAAGCAGAGATTCTGTTATATTTATCAAGACCTATGCCACAAACAAACAGTTTCTTGGCCTTGTAATTCTGTTTAATCTTTTTCCTATCTTCATCATTGTACTCTCTCCTACTTTTAAAAACTATTTTTGTAACCTCTCCTTATTTGACTTCTTTAATAGACACATGTGGAACATTAAGAATTATGTCCACCAGCTCATTATACTCAACCATAATGAAGTCAAACATCTTGGTTTTCAACCACCCATAATACCGCATCTTGAATCATGGTGGTCTAGTGGTAGATTGCCCTTCTTCTAGATTAGGTGGAGAAACCATTCTAGCTAAGACACTCTAGGTGTGAACCTTTTCGAGTGACCTGGATCTGATACCAATTGTAGGAACCCTTGTAAATGCACCATACAATGAGGTCCTAAAGTCAATCACAAGCAAGCAAACACTAATCGTGGAGGAAAACAAAAGACAATGTAGGAAGAGTAAGATCACAAAGATTTTTATGTGGAAACCCAGGAAGGGAAAAACTATGGCTTGACCACACAAGCACCAAATAAATCCACTTTAATCAACCTACTAATTATAGTCTAAGTTTTAACCTACCTCTAGGCTCCTTCTCTTAGAGCAACTCTACTACAAGCTCATCTTGGTAACTATACCAAAAACCCTTTATTCTATTAACTCTAATTAGTCTCACACTTAGGTAACTCTATTTAAGATCCTCTCTCAACAAACAAAATCACTACTCTTATAATATGAGTACTTCATTTAAAAATTAGCACTAAAGAATATTCACTCAATCTCTAAGCATACGACAAAGTTAAGAACATGAGGAATGCCTGAGCAATCTTGAAATTGAGTTTTTGATGCCTCTGTTTCCTCTATTTGATTTTGCAAAAGTTATCTAATGAAGAGGCGTCACTTTCCTTTTATATTTGAGTGATGATTAGGGCTGAAAGATAATTGGTCCAGCTGTCCTAATCAGTACAAAATAGACCCAGCAAGTGACATGATTTGAACTTGGTCCAAGTAATCTCGGGCATCTCAAGTCCAACCAGGATTGGAGACCAGCCAATATCTAACCATAATCGCCCTGAACCCTATTTTGGATGAATTTCAAACACATAACATGCTAAAACCATAATAGTTTAAAGTTATTAAATAATGTTTATAATCATAATCTAGCAAGAAGAACCAATTATTCAACTGGTGAAAACCCCAATGCCAGTACCAATCCGACACCGCCCATGCCCATAGTAGTCTAACAAAGCCTCTAACTAGAATCAAATAAAATCTGATCGGGACATGCCCCCAACCATAGCCAAAACCAAACTCCAAGAAATAAAAAAAAAAAAAAGGAAGTCCATAGCATGAAATAGAGCCTTTTGTAGTATAGAATCTCACCACTTTAGTCTAACTCAAAGCTATAGTTGAATCTAAGTCACTGAGCAGGAGGAATGGTAGTATGGATGGTTCCTGCATACAGTGGGGATCCAGTGCCCGAAGATGGTTAGCAGATAGAACCTAGAATGTACTCAGAGATATGATAAAATAGTTCCTGTAGTTAAAAACTAAATCAATTTACCATATGCAATAACATATATAAATATATATACCAAGCCTAGATAGGAAACAAGGTTTAGCATGCATTTAAAACCTTTAGCTGGGTTGTGTTGCTTTGCCATCCTAAAACTATCCACTGGCTATATAGGTTTAGCTCCTCCTATTGAAAGGGAACCAGTGCATGTTAGCCACATGATCGGAGAAAAGAACCTGAGATGACTAGTACACTCCCAAAACATAAAGTGTAACATTATGCACACGGCCAACATGAACAAACCTCACTTCAAAAAACATGAGTTTCCAATATTAGTCCCTGCGGGACCTCCACCTAACATTTTTTTGTGTACCCCCCTTTAAGACATATTAAAACCATTTACACATTCCAACTATTTACCAAGGAGTCTTTTGAATTAGGCATTAACCATTGGTATCATCATACCAAAATTAGAGCTTTCAATTCAATCAATTTTTGCCATACCAAGGCCATTAAACCAATTTGACTCTAAAGCTTCCAATTAAACCAAGACCATCGTCACCAAGGCCTTTCCAAACCATTTAAAAACAACCAAACCAATTTAATTCCATTACTTTTATGCAATGGAAATATTTCAAGAATAGTTAAACTATGCGACAAAATCATTCTCATTGGTTTTTTAACAAACAGGTGGAGGGCACATAAGTTTCAAAAGCATAACCAAGTAATTAGGGGAATCCATAACACCCTAAAATCCATTCACCATTAACATGAATCCCACAATGTCAAAATCATACTAAAACCATGAAAGAAAACATAATTAAACCATGAGAAACATTATTCAACCATGAAAATCCAAAAACCCCAACCATTATTTCAGACCATAACAATATCATGAAAATTATATATTAAAACAATTGCTCTTTATAAAATAACAATGAGGGAGGAGTATGCCTTAGACACCATGGGGGATGGGGAGAATCACTTTTGAAAGCCCCTAATTGATTGTCTAAAAGAAGCCCTTGCCTCTTTCTTGAAGAGAGAGTTTAAGAGAGATTTTAAAAGTGTTTGATTGGGAATAATAGGTTAATAAATCCCCAAAAGGTGTTTTATGTCGTGGTATCCAAAGCAGTTAAAAGAGGGAAATTTCCAGAATACTCCCAACTTAAAATTGTAAAAATACCCTAGGTGATTACGAGTCAACCCCGTGACTCGTGACCATAACATATGACTCAAACCATCGAGTCGTTACCAAGACAATGAGTTGGATACCCTTACACTGTCCACTATACGACACTATTACTCCCACTCATGAACAGACCATATGACTTGTATGGTCTAGTCTTACCCAAGATAGACTGAAAAGGGATTGACACCGTACAACATACGCCTTCGCATAATGACTTATGACCTATCCTCATGGCTCTTAGTGAGCCAATGGTACTCTAAGCCAAGTCACTAAGTTTGTGATTTCATGAAGGATTATCCTAACGCCTCATCACCACACCTAATGACCCGTACCACCAAACTGTAACCACAAGAAACCCAACCGCCATAACTAGACACCTTACAAGGTTGGTCACCTAACACATACCCATATTATATGTCTCATATGATGAGTCGTTACAAGGAGAGTGAACTCAAGGCTCAGGAAATTTCCAACGGCCAAAAACCAGGGGGTTTCAATTCTCTCCCACTTGGATCACTCATCCTCGAATGATGGGACAAGGAAATACAATCACGATTTAGACCCTACACGTCTCTACTCTTACCTTTAACAAATTTAGAAAACATATATGCGAAGAATTCCTTTAACTAAGTTAGAAAATAAAGAAGTTAAGAACAACATATAGCATGCGTATGAATTTTTGGAGAAAAATATAGGAATGGATACTTAGACTTTATGTCCTCTTCAGTTTCCCATGTAGCCTTTTCAACCTTGTGGTTTCTCTATAGAACCTTTACTAAGGCCATATCCTTGGTCCTCTACCTATGAACCTGGCGATCAAAGATCTCAACCGGGATCTCCTTATAATATAGGGAATCCGAAATACCAATATCCTTTATCGGCATAACTTGTGATGGATCACTCATACACTTCCTCAACATATAAACATGGAATACCGGGTGAATGGAGCTCAAAATAGACGGCAAGTCCAACTCATACACAATATTACCAACCCTTCTCAAAACCAGGTAAGGACCAACATATTAGGGACTAAGTTTTCCCTTCTTCCCTAACCACATCACTTCCTTTATGGGAGCACCTTTAAGAACACCCTATCTCCAACCTCAAACTCTAACTTCTTATGCCTCACATCCATATAGGACTCTTGGCAACTTTGGGCAGCCTTAATTCTATCCTAAATCACTTTTACCTTTTCATTGTCTTGGTGAACCAAAACTGGGCCAAACATCTTTACCTCATAAACCACAAACCACCCAATAGGAGATCTATAACTCCTACCATACATCTCAGACGGAGCCATTCTAATGCTAGAGTGGTAACTATTATTAAAAGAAAAATCTATAAGAGGCAAATGCTCAACCTAATTACCACCATAGTCAATTGCGCAAGCCCAAAGCATATACTCTAGTGTCTTAATAGTTCTTTCTGCTTTCCTATATGACTGTGGTTGAAAAGCTATACTAAGACTCACCTTGGTCCCCAAACCTTTCTATAACGACCACCAAAAGAGAGATAAGAACTGCATACCACAATCCAAGAGGATAGAAATTGGCACCTCATTCAACTTTACAATCTCTTAGACGTACAACCTTGCATAATCCGTTGCCAAAAAGTTAGTCATCACAAGCAAGAAATGAACAGACTTTGTCATCCTATGCAAGATGACCCAAACCAAATCAAATTGATTCTAATACCAAGGAAGTTTGGTAACAAAATCTATGTTGATCACTTCCCACTTCCATACAAGCAACTCAATCTCTTGATATAATCCACCCAGCCTTATGTGCTTAACTTTCACATGTTAGCACACCATGCACTTAGCCACAAAACTAGCTATATCCTGCATCATATTGTCACACCAATACATCTCTTAAAGGTTATGAATTTTTGTCATACTAGGATGAATAACATAACACGACTTATGCATCTCATCCAAGATCCTCTCTCGCAAACCATCTATATCAAGAACACATAACCTCTCCTAGTACCACAAGGTACCATCATCGCTAATCTCAAAGGCTATCACCTTCTTCCCACCTACATCACCTTTAATCATCATCAAAATAAGAATTAGAACTTACTTCTCCTTGATCTACGCACTAAGAGATGACTACACCACCTCCTCTATAAACACACCACCGTCCTCAAAGTCTAAAAGGGAAACTCCAAAGCGAGACAAATAGTGAATATCCTTCACTAACTCGCATTTCTCCTTTTCCATATGAGAAAGACTCCCTATGGATATCTTGCTAAGAGTATTAAGAATCGTGTTAACTTTACCTGGGTAGTAATGAAGACTTATGTCATATTCCTTGACCATCTCAAACCATCTCCTTTTCCTGAGGTTAAGATCTTTCTAAGTAAACACATATTGCGGGATCTTATGATTTGAAAAGATATCCATATGCCCTCCATACAAATAGTGACACCAAATTTTCAACGCAAACACCAAAGCTAAAAGCTCAAAGTCATGAGTCGTATCAATCTTCTCATGCACCTTCAACTATCTAGAGGCGTAAGCTATCACCTTTCCATCCTACATCAAGATGTAAACTAGCCCCACAAGAGATGCATCAAAATAAACCACAAACCCATCTGTGCCTTCAGGCAATGTCAAGACTGGAGTCGAAGTTAGCTTATCCTTCAACTTTTCAAAAATACTCTCACAAGCATCCGACCATAAGAACTTCACCTTCTTCTGGGTTAACTTAGTCAATAGCACAACTATAGAAGAAAATCATTCTACAAACTTACTGTACTAACCTAATAAACCTAAGAATCTCTGAATATCGATTGGAGTTGTGGCTCTAGACCACTTCTTAATAACTAAAATTTTTTGTGGATCTACCATGATGCCTTCACTAAAAATGACATGACCCAGAAAAGTGATAGCGTTCAACCAGAATTTATATTTTGAAAACTTTGCATACAACTGCTGCTCTTTTAGGGTCTGCAAAACAATATGAAGGTGATCAGCATGATCCACCTCACTCTTAGAGTACACCCAAATATCATCTATGCACACAATGACGAACAAATCTAGAAACTATCTAAAGACTCTATTCATGAAACCCATGAATGCCATTAGGGCATTGGTCAACCCAAAAGACATAACCAGAAACTCAAAATGCCCATACCAAGGATAAAAGGTAGTCTTAGGGATATCTACCTCCCTAATAGTTAATTGATGATACCCAAAACAATTATCAATCTTGGAGAAAATATAGAAACCTACTACAGATAAAACAAATCATCTATCCTTGGAAGAGGATACTTATTTTTTACCATTACCTTATTCAACTGCTGATAATCAATACACATTCGAAGGAAACCATCCTTCTTATGTTCGAATCACACTGGTGTATCCCACAGGGACACACTAGGATTGATGAAACCCTTATCCAAAAGATACTTTAACTACTCTGTAAGCTCCTTCAACTCAGCCGAAGTAATTTGATATGGAGGAATACAAATCTAACGAGTGTCCGAAATAAGATTAATCCCAAACTCAATCCCTCTATCTGAAGAAAAACTAAGAAGTTTATCAGGGAAGACCTCAGGAAATTCATTAACCACCAGGACAAAATGGAAAGAAGAACCCTCCTAATTAAAATCTTTAACCTGGACCAGATGATAGACACACCTCTTGGAGTTTAATCTCTGAGCTATAAGAAACGATATGAACTTCCTCTTAGGAGTTAGGGAACCACCCTCCCACTTAATAACTGTCTTATTAGGGAATTTAAAGAAAAATTTACGAGTTCGATAGTCTAGAGAAGTATAACATGAGTGCAACTAATCCATCCCTAATATGACATTAAAATCAACCATATCTAATTCAAACATATCCACTAAAGTCTCTCGACCATCCGTAAATACCACATAACCCATATAGACTCTTTAACCACCATAGAGTCACCCACCGGGGTAGAAACAGAAAGTGTCTGAAATACACTCACGACCAAAACCAAAATGCACAGCCACAAATGGGGTCACATAAGAGAGAGTGGACCTCAGATCAAAAAAATAGTATACATCATTGGAAAAAAGTTTCAACATACCAGTCATGACATTAGGCGATGCCTCAGACTCCTATTTAGTAGTGAGTGCATTGAGACAGTTCCGACTAGTGTCAAAACTAAATGGTGCAGCCTTTGGTGTCAGAGTTGATAAAGAGGCAATTAGAACCTTATTTTCACCCGAAGCAACCTTAGCCACTGGACAACTTCTAACTATGTGTCATGGCACACCATAATTAAAGCATTTGTCCTTTATTTTATCACAGTAACCCCGATGCAATCGACCATAAAATCTACAGAGAGGATATAATGGAGGTGACTAAACCTTACTATCCTGAGATTGGGAACCCAGTGCCCTAAAGTTTTCACCATCATGAAAATATATGTGACCCGATGACTTTAGGTAGGGAGAACTAGCCATCAATTAAGACCCAGAATTACCCTACTTTTTCTTAGGCCACTTCTCACTATTCCTGCTACTCTGTTGTTGGCCATCACCCTGCATAAAAAATCTAGACTTCTTATACTGTCTCTTCCTAATCTTAACCTGCTTCTTTTTCTCTTTCTCTACCTACTACATGCACAGAACCAACCTGGAGATATCCATGTCCTTTTGCAACATGGCAACCTTACTCTCCAAAATCACGTCCTCAGATAAAATGAAAGTGAATTCCCTTATTCTCACCCTCATGCAAGAAACCAACTTTAGAGCATATCATCATAATTGGTGAAACATAAAGGCGTTCTCCTTGACTAATATATTGCATTGATTTACATTAAAAAACTCTTTCTCCTTCACTTTCCTCATCTCTTGAGGAAAGAAGCGGTCTAGGAAAGCATTAGAAAATCCTCCCATAGAGCTAACTGAATACCGTAACCCATTGACTAATTCGATTCCTCATACCATTAGTATACCACATATTTTAGATGGTAGGAGACAAACTCCACACCCTCCACATTTGTGGCATACATAAAATGGAAGATCTTTTTTGTCTCATCCAGAAAACCTTGAGTATCCTCATCTACCTTAACACTAATAAAGGTTGGATAATTCAACCTAATGAACTGGCCAACCCTTGTGACCTCAGAATACGGAGTAACAAAAGTACCACGCTCAACCTGATAAGCTACCAACTATGCCAACATATTTATAGACTAATGAAACTCAACATTCGTCACATCAACATGAGAGACTCGAGAAGTACTAGAAGGAACCAGTGGAACTCTAAGAGGGCAATCAGGAACTTTATCCCTAGATCGAGTTTGGACCCCATCAGTAGGACAAGTCCCATCAATATTATCCTCAAGGAGGACAGAAGAGTTTCCTTAAGCTTTAGATTTTTGAGGAGGCATGATTTGAAAAGAGAACATACAAGAATCAGAAAAGATTTTAGGACCTTAGACTCTACAGCTCAAAAATAGAACACAAGAAAGAGAAATATTTATAAATGCCTCGTAGTTTCTCCCTTATAAGTGTGTCACGCTACACACCCATAAAAGGCACTCTACTTGACACGACTTTGTCGGAAACCTAAATAAACTTGAACCTAGGGCTCTGATACTATTTAACATGACCCAAACCAGGGCCTAGTCGTGTCGGGCATCTCAAGTCCAACCAGGATAGGATGCCACCCCCAATACCCAACCATACTGCCCTACACCTTATATTGGATGAATTTTGAACATGCAACAAGATAAAATAATAATAGTTTATAGACATTAAATAAAGTCTATAATCATAATCCAACAACCTCAATAAATTATCCAACTAGTGCCAACCCCAATGCCAATACCAACACCAAGGCTGGCACCAATACTGACACTACCCATGCCTATAGTATTCTAAAGAAACATCTAACAAGAATTAAATAACACCTGGTCGGTACATGCCCCCTACCATAGCCAAATCCAATGTCCAAGAAATCATAACAATGAAAAAAAGTCGATAACATGAAATAGAGCCTTATTGAGTACAGAAGCTCACCACTTTAGTCTAACTCAAAGATGTCCCTGAATTTAAGTTACTAAGAGAGAGGAATAATAGTATGGATAGTTCCTACATCACTTGGGAATACAACGCCTAAAGATGGTTAGTGGAGTGAACGCTAAATATACTCAAGGATAAGATAAAATAATGTTAATAATTCAAAACTAAATCAATTAACCATATGCAATCAGATATATACATATATATACCATGTTGGGATAGGGAACAAGGTTAAGCATGCATTTAAAACCTTTACTTAGGTTGTGTAGCTTAGCTGTCTTAAAACTGCCCATGGGCTATATGGGTTCAGCTTCCCCTGCTGAAAGGGACCATTGTGTGTTAGTTGAATGACCAGAGAAAAGAACCTGAGATGACTAGTACATCTCCTAAAATATAAAGTGTGACATCATGCACACTGTCACCATGACCAAACCATATATCGGCGAACATAAGTTTCTATTATTAGTTCCTCGGGACCTCCACCAGCTAAGGCTTTGATACACCCCACTTTAAGCCCATATTAAAATATTTACATATTCTAACCATTTACCAATGCGTCTTTTGAATTAGACATTAACCATTGGTATCGTCATACGAAAATTAGTGCATGCAAATCTATCCATTTATGTCATACCAAAGCCATTAAACTAATTTGACTCCACAGCTTCCAATTAAAAAAATATCATGGCCACCAAGGCCTTTCTAAACCATTTAAAACCAACCAAACCAATTTAAGTTCCATTACATTTTATGCAGTGCAAAGATTTCAAGAATAGTCAAACTATGTGACAAAATCCTTCTCATAGGCATTTTAACAAACAAGTTAAGGGCGCATAAGTTTAAAAACCATGACCAAGTAATTTGGGGAATCCATAATACCCCAAAATCTATTTACCATTAACATGCATCCCACAATGTCAAAATCATACTAAAAGCATGAAAGAAAACATAATTAAACCATGAGAAACATTATTCAACCATGAACATCCAAAACCTCCAACCATTGTTTCAAACCATAACAATGTCATGAAAATCATACATTAAAATACTTTCTCTTTGTAAAATAACAATTAGGGAGGAGTATGCCTTAGACACCAGAGAAGACGGAGAGAATCCCTCTTGAAAGCCCCTAATTGATTGTCTTATAGAAACCCTAGTCTCTTGCTTGAATAAAGAGTTTAAAGGAGATTTTAATACTGTTTAATTAGGAATAATAGGTTAATGAAGTATTAAAAAGTGTTTTATGTCTTGGTATCCAAAGGATTTAAAAGATGGAAAAGTTCAAAATACCCCAACTTAAAACTGCAAAAAAATATCGTTGGTGGTTATGAGTTGACCCCATGACTTGTGACTTATGACCACAACATATGATTCGTACTATCGAGTTGTTACCAAGATATTGAGTTAGAAACCCACACACTGTCCACTATACTACTCTATTTCCGTCACTCATGGCTAGACCATACAATTCGTATGGTCTAGTCGTACTGAAGATATAATTAAAAGGGATTGATACTGCACAATATATGACCTCCTTCAATGACTCTTGCCTATAATCACATCTCTTAGTGAGCACTCGTACTCAAAGATAAATCAAGCTACTAAGTTTTCGATTTGATGAAGGAACATCCTAATGACTCGTCACCACACCTAACAACTCGTACCACCAAACCATAACCATAATAAAAATCCAACCACCATAACTGGACACCTTACAAGTTGGGTCACCTAACCTATACCCATATTATACGACTTGTATGATGAGTTGTTACAAGGGAAGTGAGCTCAAAGCTAAGGGAATTTTCAATGGCTAAAACCCAGGGTGTTTTAGCAAGTTTGTTACACAAAAGGAGAAAATTGTGCAGACAATGCGTGCAAGTTTAATGTATCTTGCCCATCTAGGGACCTGGTCCCCTGCAGTTAGCTGCTCATTATCAAAACTACATATAGAAGATTTAATGTTGCAGCACGATACGGGTACCTTGATTACTCATAAGTGATCAAGATACCTAAAACAATACCTTCCTAGCTCATCAATACAATCTATCACTGACACCACCCTCATGTTAGTAGGCTGCTTTATTATTTTTAAAATGTTGAAAGTTAATTCCTTGCCATTAAGTCTAGACTTTAGCTCCCTCTTATCCATATCAACCATTACTTTATTTGTGGCTATAAATGGTCTCCCCAATATGATGGGCATCTCGATGTCAACCTAACAATAAAAAATAACAAAGTATTCCAAAAATATAACGTTATCGACTCTCATAATAACATCAAAACACATGCCCATAGGTATATTCACAGTGTGACCAACCATCAATAGCTACATCATAGTCGATTCAGGAAGAATTAAGACCAATTGCTTGAATACAACCAGCAACATTAAATTTATGCTGGCTCATAAGTCACATAAGGCTCTAGGTAACCTGGATGACCCAATAGTGCATGGTATAGTGAATTCATTGAGATCACCTATTTTTTAAGCCAGATACTTATATCTGATAGCACTATAGTAGCGCAGTCCACCAACATCCTTAAAAGTAGATCCTTTCTTCTTTGTAACCAATTTCTTCATAAACCTATCATATCCAGGAATTTACTCCAACACCTCAAGAAGAGAGATGTTCAAGATTAACTCTTTTAGAATCTTAATAAATCACTTAAATTTCCCTTCCTCTCTCTTATACTTCAATCTATGGGGAAAAGGAGAGGGTGTTCGTGGAATTTGTATTATTTCTAGCTTAACACCATAACCCTTACCTTTGTCCTTACTAACTTTACTATTACCTATAGCTCTTTCTGACTTTACAATAGGTGTCTCATCAATAACTACTTCATCATTCCTTGGCATCTCCACAGCAGATAAAGGAGGATCCGTATTATTTATACCACTCTTTGTGGTAATATCAAAAACATGACAATCATTTTTTGAATTTTGAAAAGTATTGCTCAGAAGTATACCGGGCTGCCTCTAGTTCAGTGATGTTAACATCTGCCTAAACTAGTGCTCTAACTGCATGATAGTAGTGGCGTGAGATTCAACCTTCCAGGTCAACCCTAAAATATTAGCCTTAATCTCTTTAAGGTTGTTCTCTTGAATTTTTTGAACCTTGACTAGCTTGGTCAGGATTAACTCTATTCTAAACTCTGTATCTCGACTGCCTGGTGGAATATAGTGGTCTCTCTTCTCTTTATACTCATCTTTTTTCATCCAGTCATTATCTCACTCCCTACTATAGTCTCTCTATCTGTCATGATAGTTTCAACCTTGGTTTTATTGCCCTTGGGCTCGAAAACCCTCCAACTAATGATCCAAATATTTTGCTTTCTCCTCTAACTCTAACTCATAAGGTTTGGAAGCTAAACCCTGTGCTCCTACTAGATTCATTTCCTAGGAACTTTCTATTGCAAACTAGTTAGCCAGTAACCCAAGATCAATCCTAAACAACACAATTTCTTGTACTACTGAATCATCAACTACTCAGTTATCACTAAAGGCACTGACAACATAAGTTCTAGAACTCCACTTAGTCTCATAAAAGCATCTCCAATGATAGTGTCTTACATGGCTTTGGTGCTTATTGTCAAAGCTTTGTAGAATATTTCGAATAAGCCTATCCCTGAAATCCAATGGTTGGGAGCCATTCTCACCTTCTTGTTGAACCTGAACCAAGCCTCATACATAGACTCAGACTGTAGCTGCCTAAAACTATAAATCTCATACTTAAGCTATAACATCCTGGATTGAGGAAAGAACTTATTTAAGAATTGCCTGGAAAACTCCTTCTACCTTAGAAGTTCCCCCAACCATAAATATTCTTCTCCTGTAAGCGAGAAAGGGAACAACCTTAATACAAGTGCCTCTTGATCATCCCTGGGTTTGTATATGAACTACAGATGCTAATGAAATTCACAAAGTGCATATTTGTGTCATCAGTAGGAAAACCCGTAAATACACCCTTTAAGTTAAAGAGCTGAATTATTGCACTAGTTATGTCAAACTTAACACCTAGGGGAAAAATAGGAGGAATGATAGATCCAGTCTCTTCAAGCTCAACGTACCCCAGATCCTCATCATCATCCCCATATGGATGCAAATACTGGTACACTAGGATTACTTGAGTACAACTGCTCCTAGATCTGTTTTGATTACCTTCGAGTGATGCTTGACAGTCTTCTTCTTATCTATGTATAAATAGATTTGCCTACTAAGCTATGTATTGAGCATCTTCTCTCCTCTTATGATTAGCAGCTTTTTCTAACAATACCTTAGTTTTCTCATCAATAATGTCCTATACTTCTTTAGGAGGAGGGAGAGGGACCTGATATTATCATCTTGAAACCCTTTAGGAGTATCATTTCTCTTTGGCTCTGTCACTCAACAAGGCATTTGTATGTTCCTATTTGAATTTAAATTTAGTGAGAGAAAGGGATTATCTTTACTCCATGTCTTAGGCATGCATCGACGTACATGGTGATGCCTAAGCTCTACCTCTACTCTAAAGATAATGCAGTTGCTGCAAAATATAGTAAACCAAAAAGGTTGGAATCAAATCCCAAGGGAATACGTGGAATTGTGTCTCTCGGCTGTTGTAATCAACAGGAAAAACTAGAAATGTAAATGGGGGGTTTTCAGTAGCAATATCAAATCAACGACAAATATCAATTTCGATTGGAATCAATCATAGGCGAACACTAGGATTGTGTTCCCCCTAGATTCTCAACTCTATAGGCTTATCATGCTTTATTGAACCAACCCGAAACCTTTTATGTAGAATTTGATAAGTTATATACCATCTATAGTCTTTTTAATGAGCAGAGAGATTTCACCCATTATCTTTTGAGCTAACCCTTATCTTGATCCCAGTTAACTATTACATTTTGAGTCTCTAATTATTAGATAAAAGCTAACCATCTTACTAATATAATACCTAGTAGCGTGGATTGACAACTAAACTTTAAATTATTATTTTAATTATCTTTTCCTAGTCATTACTCCTCTTTTGGAGTAAGTATCAGTAATCAAGGTAGTATCCCAATGTTTACAACCGCTAAGATAGTTACTAAAGTGAAGATAACACAATGCATGTATAGGTATTGGTTCAAAACAACAATAGCACTTCCTCCTACTTCATCAATCCACCGGGGTTTTAATAAGTCTAGCTAAGGGTTTTTAGTTGCTCATGCTTGTGAAGTAATCAACAAACATTCATGATTGAAAGCATATGATGAAATCACAATAATCACAAGTAAAAACCCAAAACCATTACAGAATTAATCAACTGCAATTAATATGAGAGAATTCCAAGACCAAAATCAAATCTCAGAATCCAAATATTTTTGTAAGTATTAAGAGTGAATAACTTTTACTGCCAAACACATAAGTGGTATTTATAGTATATGAGGAAACCCTAAAATCAAAGCCTGGACGAAAAAGGACAAAAGAAGTCGGTGACCATGTGGGACCTTTGGAGGATGGTATGATACATATGCATATCAAGTGACTAAGCTTCCTTGGCAATACACTAACTTTATGGTCCCGCTTATTTGCCAACTATTTTTTTATTCCTACCTTATTTCTCCCTTTTTATTCTTTATTTCACATTCAGGTTGGGTGTGGTCTTTTATTCTTTTTTTTAATTTTTTCACAATTTTTCTTTTCTTTTGTTACCACACCCAGCCTTACTATTTTTTATTTTATTTTACCCTCTACATACCAACTTTATATCACATTCCCCTATGATAGCCACCCTCAACTTAGGAGATTTTCCTGAGTTGAGGTCCACAGCATCCAAGGAGGAATGGGATAAAATAGGGTATTACAAAACAAATGGGAAGGTGACAAGTAAAATAAGAAACATAGGCTATAAGGCTCAAAATAGGGATCAAGGGATAATATTTCTCATTAGGAATCTCGTTTAGGCTCCAAGTGGACTAAAATAAAAAATGGCCTATGATCCTTTCCTAATCGACTATCCTTCAACCTAGGTAAGACTAACTAGGCAAGTTATGAATTCATCACACAAAGGGAACAAAGTAGAATCTCACACACACATGGAACAAAGTCAAAATTACAAGCCACTACTTATCTGGTTCATGTAATTGTTTGCAAGTGATTATGATGTCCCTAATCCTAATTCCATAACAAGATCCGTAATGTTCACACGTATATACAATCACACAATTCTAAAACATAATTTTGGAGGGGTATCATTTTTCTCAAAACCAATAAAAAATATAATAACTTCCCTAAATACTTAAAAATCCCTAATTACACAAAAACACAACATAATAAAAAACAAAACACAATACGACAAAAATTGACCTAGACATGATGGTTCTACAACCATACCACAACTGACAAGAAAAGATGCACGACAACAAAAAATTACAACGATAATGTATACCCTACCCCTAACTAAAAAGTTGTGCACTGTCTTAAATGCACAAAAATAATACAAAACAAAGGGAATAAGAGACATACCTGGGATGCGCTAAGTGTCTGAGTACCTTGGGTTGCCTCCTAAGTAGTGCCTAATTTACTATCGCAGTATGACTCAGTTACCTTGGCTACTCAGACTTTACCAAGGTCCATGTCAACTCAGACTTTAACTTCCTCCAACTTTCCCAAGTAGTGCTTCACTCGCTACCCATTTAACTTAAACAGGATATCACTATCATGGTTTATTTTAATAGCACCATATGGAATACCTTAACCATAGTGAATGGTTTATTTCACCTAGATTTTAGCTTGCCAAAAATAAATGGAGTCTTGAATTATTCAACAAGACCAAATCACTGGGTTTAAATACTCTTTTATTAATTTTCATGTCATGATACAACTTCATTCTTTCTTTGTATATGGTCAAGATCTCATAAGCATGGAATCAAAATTCATCTAAATCATTCATCTTGCTCAATCTCAAGTTTGTTGCATCACACTACTCAAACTTTAGCCTTTTTAACACCTATAGTGCCTTATGCTCAAAATCAAACAATAAATGGCATGCCTTGCCATATATAGGCTGATATAGAGAGGCACCTATGGAGGTCTTGTAGGCTATCTGGTAGGCCCACAATACATCGTCTAGTTTTCTAGACCAATTAATCCTATAGGCATTCATAGTTTTTGCCAAGATAGAATTTTTCTCTCTATTGGTGCCTTTCACTTGCCCACTTATATGAGGATGGTAAGGTGTTGCCACCTTACGACTTACACCATATCTATCAAGCAGGGCTTTGAATAGGCGGTTCCAGAAGTAAAACCCACCATTATTGATAATTACACATGGCATGTTAAATTAAGAAAAAAACATTTTTCTTCATAAAGGTGGTGACACTTCTACCTTCATTATTCAGAATCACAACTGCCTCCACCCATTTTCACACATAGTCAACCACTACCAGAATGTATCTTATGCCATAGGATCTTATGAACGAGCCTATAAAATCAATCCCCCATATATCAAACAACTTTAACTCATGAATAGGTGTCATAGGGAATTCATGGCGTCGTGAAATATTGCCTTGACGCTGATATTGGTCACAGGCTTGTGCAATATCATGAGCATCCTTATAAATTAAAAGTCAGTAAAACCCCCACTATAGAATTTTATGGGTTGTGTGTGTGCCACTATGGTGACCCCTAACTAGATATGAATGACAAGATTCTAGAATGCTTATTATCTCCACCTTTGGGATGCATCTTTGAATCACACTATCAACATAAATTCAAAATAGATATGGCTCCTCCCAAGAGAAATTCCTTACCTTATGCATAAATCTTCTTCAAAATAGATGGCAAAATTGGCAAACCAGGTAATTAAATCTTCAGATCCAACCAACACCCGCTAATTTGTAAAAGCATTATCTATCTCAAGATCATCCCCTTATTTCTTATTTATCTCCTCCTCAAGTCTGGACAAGTGATCTATAAGCTGATTTTTTTTCCTTTCTGGTCCTTTACTTCAAAATCAAATTCTTAAAGCAAGAGAACCTAAAGAATCAATCTTGGTTTGGCATCTTTCTTAGACATCAAGTATCTCAATGATGCATGGTTAGTGTAAACTATGACCTTAGCTCCAATCAAATAAGACCAAAATTTTTTGAAATCAAAAACCACATCAAGTATCTCTTGTTCTATTACTGTATAATTTTTTTATGTGAGGCTTAATGATTTGCCAGCATAGTAGATGGGAAGCAGGGTTTTTTCTCTCCATTTTCCTAGGACAGCACCCAACACCTCTCCACTTGCATCACCCATTATCTCAAAAGGTGCAGACCAGCTAAGAGACACAATAATCAAAGCCAAAATCAACCACTCTTTTAGGAATTTGAAAGCCTTGAGACTTGTATCATAAAAAAAAAATTCACATCTTTCTCTAAAATCTTGCATAGAGGATTTACAATTTTAGAGAAGTCCATGATAAACCTCCAATAAAATCCTGGATGACCTTAAAAGCTTCGTATGCATTTAACTAACACTGGCGGTGATAATTTTTCAATTATCTCCATCTTAGCTTTGTCCACCTTAATACCATGTTTGAAGATTTTGTTCCTTATAATGATACCTTCTTTCACCATGAAGTGACATTTTTCCATACTTTAGCACCAAATTGCACTTGTTACATATCTGCAGTACACTAGCTAAATGGGCCAAATAATCATCAAATGAGTCCCCAACCACTGAAAAGTCATCCATGAATCTTTGATCTTTTCCTCCATAATATCAGAGATTATGGACAATATACATCTCTGAAAAGTAGCAGGCGTGTTGATAATCCAAACAACATCCTCTTAAATGCAAAGGTCTCATAGGGGTAAATGAAAGTAGTCTTTTTTTGGTCTTCGAGAGTAACCATGATGTGATTGTAACCCAAGTACCTATCAAGAAAACAATACCAACACCCGACTACTATCTATCTAATATCTGATCAATGAACATGGACATAAGAAAATAGTCCCTTTATGTCCACTTGTTTAGCTTCCTTTAATCCATACAGACTCTCTAACCGATCACTGGACTCATGGGTACTAATTCATTCTTTTTATTTAGAACCATTATGATCCTCCCTTTCTTTGGCATGCATTAAACTGGGATTATCCACTTGATATCTGCAATGGGATAATCTACCCTAACATCTAACCACTTGATTATCTCCTTTTCACTACCTTTTGCATATGAGGGTTCAGTTTTCTTTGATGCTCAATACTGGTAATACTATCTAACTTAAGCTATATCTTGTACGTGCATATACCTGGTGGACTTTCTACATTATCTGCAATAATCTCTCCAATAGCTCTTTTGAATTTCTAAAATATCGATGTGAAAGCTTTCACCCATGCTTCTGCCAAATTTGCTATAATAATCACCGATAAGGTCTTATTTGCCACCAAGAATACATACTACAAATAAGATGTGAGAGCCTTCAATTCCATTACCAGTGTTTCCTCAATAGATGGTTTTTCAAGAGGTATGGTTCTATTTTTTAAGTAAAGATCCAACTTCTTAGGGGCATAATTGTAAGAACCTATTTTATTTAGTGCATTAACCAATTCATCATAATCATCTATCCTATCACTCTCAAAGTTCTTAATCACTGATGCTAATGCTTCTACCCCTAATCATTCCTTTATAGGTACATCAACTACAACTATGTCATCATCCATAATATTTATTACTGCCACCACTATCATATCTTTTGGTTGTTGTACTGTCATTCATACATTTAACACTATTTGGTCATTATTCTATTTGAAGGTGATCTCCTCCAAGTCCATATGAATTAATATCAGACAAGTGGATAAAAAAGGCCTACCCCATATAATTAGATCTTGGGCATCCACTTCACAATCTAAAATCATAAAATCTGCTGGGTAGGTAAAGGATGCCACCCTTACTTCTATCTCATGCAAAATACCCACTGACTCTTTTATAGATGAATTATCTATCAACAACCTTTCATATATAGTCTTGAGTTCTTCTAACCTTAACACCTTGTATATTACTAATGGAATTACATTTATTTCTGCTCTCGAATGACATAGAGCCTGATTAATATCAAAAGGTCTAATAGAACATAGGATGGTGATTGCAATGGGGTCCCCCTTATTTTCTGCTAGTGGTGCATGAGAAATAATGCTAAAATAATACATGTTATATTTGGACTCATTTTCTATCCAGCCATTACCATGATCATCCTTAAAATCGTTATCACTACAAGTCAGCTTTTCAAACTTAGCTTTAGGTGGTTCATAAGCAACAATATTATCTTTCTTTAAGTCATTAGTAGTAGGCAAAAAAATCCTCATCGGGTAGGGATCCACTCCTTGTTTTAATATCCTGACAATGAACAAGTATTAGAGAATTCTACACATTATCACTAGGAAGGGAATCTAGCAGTCTTTCGAATAAAGTGATAGAGATTTATCCATATAACTACTCCAACTGCTTGATAGAATTTGCATATGACTCAAACTTTTGGGTCAATCCCAAAATATCAGCCTTGAGATATTTTAGGCAAATTTCTTGGCTCTCTTAACCCTTCATCAGTTTAGTCAACATTTATTCTATTCTTGATTTTGCATCTCGCCTGAAAGGTGGAATGTATTTGTCTTTATCATCATAATAGTTTCAACCTTGATTTTCTTTACCTTGGGCTCGAAAACCCACTAACTGACAATCTAGATACTTTGTCTCCTCCTCTAACTCAGACTCATGAACCCTAGAGGCTACACCTTATGCCCCTACTTTATTAACCTTTATAGAGTTTATTATTGTAAATTGTTTGGACAAATCACAAATATTAGTCCTTAATAGTGAAATATCCTAAGCTACAACATCCTAAGTTATTTTTTGTTTACCAGAAGCTCCAATGGTATAAATGTCATAACCTATCTCAACCTCTCGAGTTTTTCACCATCTATTATAAATAAGATTAGATCCATAATAATCGAAGATATCTCCCATTTTAATCTCATAAAGGATCCTCCAGAGATAGTGTCTTCCATTGCTCTAGAATTGAAAGTTCAGTCAGGGATCTATAGAATATCTCTAGCAAGCTTGTCCCTAAAATCCGATGGTTGGGCACCATGATAAGCTTATTCTTGAACATGAACCATGCATCATACATAGATTCTAATTGCAGTTGCTAAAAATTTTAATCTCGTCCTTCATCTACAACACTCTAGATGGAGAAAAGAACATGTTCAAGAATTATCTACATAACTCATTCCAAGTAGTGATAGATCCTCTTGGAAGTTCTCCCAATAATAATAATGCTTCTCCAGTAAGTAATAAGGGGAACAACCATAATCTAAGTGCTTCCTTGTATACCCCAGGTAAGGTATATGAAGTACAAATCCCAATAAAATTTGCCAAATGCATGTTTGCATCATATGTAGGCAACCCCACAAACATACCTTTCAACTATAAGAGCTAGATCATAGCACTAGAGATATTAAACTTGACATCGGGGCAAAATTAAAGGAATAATGGATTTAGTTTTTGCTGGCTCAATCTACCTCCGATCTTATTCATTATCCACATATGGATGTATATATTAATATGCTTAGATCACTTGAACACGGCCTTCTCTAGATCTTTTATGATTTCCATCAAGTGTTTCTCGATAGTTTACTTCTTGTCTCTACTCAGCTATCTCTGCCTCCCTATCTATCCACTGAATTTTTTTTGCTTACCTTATCTCATTAGCATCTTTTTCTAAAAACACACCTGCCTGCTGATCAACAATATATTGAAATCCCCTAGGAGGAGGGGGAGGCACATCATCACAAAACCCTTTAGGAATATCATTTATTTTATTGTCCATCATCCTACTAGGTTTTTATAGGATCCTCTCTTGATTCAGATTCACTGTAAGTAAGGTATTTCCACAACTCTATGTGTTAGGAATATACCGGCTTATACTCAACTAAGAACAAAAAAAAAAAAAGAAAAACCCAAAAATTAGAAAAACTTATTTTTACAAATAAACACCATATTCCCTCACAACGGCACCGAAATTTGGTGATGCCAAAGCTATACCTCCACTCTGAAGATGATGCATTCGCTGCCAAATATAGTAACCCAACAAAGGTTGGGGTTAAATCCCAAGGGAATATGTGGAATTATAGAACTCAGATATTGTAATCAATAGGTAGAACTAGAAAAGTAAATGGGGTGTTTTGAGTAAAAATAATGAACAAGTGGAGAATATCAATTTTGGTTGTAATCAGTCATAGGTAAAAACTAGGATAATGCTCCCTTAGCTTCACGTTTTTGTAGGGTTTTCATGCTTTATTGAACTAACCTGATACATTGCATGCCAACTTTAATAAGTTATGTACCATACACAGTCTTTTGGATGAATAGATAGATTTCACCCTTTACCATTTGAGTCTTAATATGTCGCCTTACTAACCCTTATCTCGATCGGATTTAATTATTACCTTTTAAGTCTCTATTTATTAGAGGAAAGCTAACCATCTTATGTAGATAATACCTAGTAACATGGATTGACAACTTAATTTCAAATTACTATTGTAATTATTTTTTCCTATTCACTACTCCTCTTTTGGAGTAAGTAGCAATAATTGAGGTGGGATCGTAATGTTTATAACCTCTAAGATAACTATTAAATTTAAGATAATACAATGCATGCATGAATATCATTTCAGAACAATAATAGCACATCCTCCTACTCCGTTAATCCACCATGGTTTCAAACATGCTAGCTAAGAATTTTTAGCCGCTTATGCTTGAGAATTATTCAAAAACATTCATGATTGAAATAATAATAATAAATAACAATAATCACAAGTAAAACCTAAAACTATAACTGAATAAATCAATCAAAATCAATACAAGACAATTTCAAGACCAAAATTAAATCTCGAAATCAAAATATATTTGTAAGTATTAAGAGTGCATAATTTCTACTAAAAACATATAAGGGGTACTTTAGAATGTGAGGAATCCCCAAAATTATTTCCTATATAGGAAAGAACAAAAAAGGATCAGTGACTATATGTGGTTTCCACATGCAGTCTGGCCTTGGGTGCATGTGGCACGTACAGCCTGAGGTTGGGCACATGTGGCCATCGCATGTGCTCAGAAAAAATTATGCCGCTCTGCTCTTGGGATTTTTGACTTCTGACCATTTTTTGCCTACATGCATTCCATATGTTCAATTTGCGGTCTCCATAATGACATGGGTAGGTGCTGAAAGTTCTTTTTCAGCTTTTTAACTCTCTGGATTCTCTAGATGTTCAATTCCAGCACTTACCTTTGTCTAATATAGACTATATGTGATACATATGGTCCACATATAGACATAGGTAAGTGTTAGGCCTTCCAACACTTGCAACCAAGCTTTATTTTTTAACTTTCATCATATGCTTTGGTCATGTACAATTTGGAAAGTGTCATGAATACCCAAGATTGATTAAATAAGTAGCAAAAAATACAATTTTTCATCTTTTCATGAACTTAACATCCAAAACCTAGTTTCCTACAAAATATATCCAAAATGCATCATATCCAACAAAACAACCTAAGAAACTTGCATATTTTCATAGTTTTAAGCGTTGAAAGTGATATATTTGATAGCACATCAGGTCACCCAACAAAGATAAAAAACAAAAAACCCAAAAATTATAACAACTTAGATTCATAACTCAATACCGTACTTTCTTGACAACTGTGCAAAAAATTTGATAACACCCAAGCTACACATTCAATCTGAAGATTTTGCAGTTGTCAAATATAGAAATGCAATAAAGTTTGGGGTTGAATCCCAAGGGAATACATGTAATTGTGACTCTTAACTATTGTAATCAATGGGAAGAATTGGAAAAGTAAAAGGGGGGATTTTAGTGAAAATTTCAAACATGTAACGAATATCAACTTTGCTTGTAATCGGTCATAGATGAACACTAGAATTGTGTCCCCCCTAGTTTCTTAACTTAGTAGGCTTATCGTTCTTTATTGAACCAACCTGATATCTTGCATACAGAATCTGATAAGTTATGTACCATCAACGGTCTTTTGGACTCACTGATGGATATTATCCTTTACCTTTTGAGTCTTAGGATATTACCTTACTAACCCTTATCCTAACCCTATTTAACTATTACCTTTGGTTCTCTAGTTATTATATGATAGTTACCAATATTACTTAGATAATACCCATTAGCATGGATCATGTTAATATTCAAATTATTGTTGTAGTTATCTTTTCCTAGGTTTTACTCCTCTTTTTGAGTAAGTTGTAATAATCTAGGTGGAATCCTAACATTTCCAACCACTAAGACATCTATTAAACTAAATATAATACCGTACATGCATGGGTAGCAGTTCAGAACACCATAGCACTTCCCCTATTTATCAATCCGTCAGGGCTTCCACAACCCTAACTAAGGGTTTTAAATGCTCATGATTGTGAAATAATCAACAATATTCATAGTGAAATCATTATATGAAATCACAATAATCATAACTAAAAATCCAAAACTTCAACTGCATTAACAACCCAAAAAAATTCCAAGACCAATTTTGGATCTCAAAATTAGAATATATGTTTGTGAGAATAAAGAGTGCATAACCTTGATACAAAACATCATTAAGTTATTTATAGATACGTGGAAACCTAAAAAATCAAATCTCAAATGAAAAAGGAAAAACAAAAGTTGGTGGCTACTTACAAAGTCAATGTACGGACCGTATGTTGAACATATAGACCGTATGTTAAACTTTGTGTGTTGCCACCCTTGAATCTTGGATCTTCAACTCTATAAACTTTTGCATTCCCATACATGATAAGTCTACATACGGATTGCATGTTGAACATACAGATCGTATGTTGACTTGTATGTATTGGGCCTCTGAAATTGCAACTCTCTATATTTTTCCACTTTAGAACATACTACATAGAGTTTGTATATTGAACATACGGTCCATATGTTGACTTTTTATGTTGATGTTCTTGATTTTTCCTACAACTTAGCCTTTGGACTTTCAGTTTCTTAACATACTCTGCTCACATATGCTAAGTAAGTAGTACATACATCTAGAATTACCTTTATATGCACCCAAAAACTTCAGTTTTCTTCTTTTTCTTTAGAATTACATCAAAAACCTAGTTTCCTGCAAAACATACCTAAAACATATCATATCTAACAAAACCTTTTTAGAAACTTACATATTTTTATAGCTTTCAGCATCGAAAGTGCTATATTTCTATAGCACATCACCACGTCCTTTGGTTGATGCGATAAGGGTGTGCCACACCCAAGGGAACAAAACTATAGATTTTTTTTGGGGTCGAGGGATTTTTGGTCTTTTACCCCTTTAAATGACTTGAATCACTATATAAGCCTTATTTGTTCATCGGTTATCAAAATTTTCTAAGTTCTTTCTCCTCTACAATCTAAAGAGAAATAAGGCTAAGGTTTCTTCCCAAAGATTCAGTTTTTAAGGCTTTAAATTTAAGTTCTTCTAAAATTCCTTCCATCAAAAGGCATGTTGAACACCCCCTTACTTAAAAAACCATTATGTTGTGTTAATGCTAAATACTCACTTGTTTTTATCAGTTATTTAAAAACTAGGGTTGAGGGATTTTGGGTTGTCACCTACTTATGTGGTTTTCTCTTATCCTAATGGTTGTTCTTGTATTAAAAAGGGTGGCAGGTGGTAACCATGTTTCATAATGATTATGGTTTTGCATGATAATAGCACAACCCTCAAGCTATATTGTAATCCGATTTCTAAATACAGGTTTTATAGTGTTTAACTCATTCTTTGAAATATTATATAGCATTAGTGGAAAGAAATGGTTTGCATATGTTTTTAAATTTTAAATTTGGAGTTTAAATTTTTAAATGGAAATGGTATGACATTTTATGGATGGCTCTCAAGTCTTGGTATGACGATACTAATTTGGGAATGCCTTAATGGAAAACTTCATGTTTAATAGTATGTGAAAATATTTTAATTAGGCTTTAATGGGATTTATGTAGCTTCACTGAGATGGTGTAGTGTAATAACCTGTATCTAGAAGTCTCTGTGCGTTATATGACTCACTCTCTTGAGTTGTACACAATCCATATGAGTCAAGTATAGTAAATCATACTTAGGGAAGTGTAGAGTAGATAATATCTGTTGTAGGTATGAGTTAACCCTAGAAGTTGTGTGATCATGGTGCGAATTGTATGAAGGTAAGTCATAATTTCATCAGTTTAGGCTCCCTAAGATTTTGTCCAAGATACGAGTGGGGGGATACAAGTCGTATGGAGATGTTACTAGTTGTTTATTATGACTCGTATTATTATTAGTGTATGCCATCTTGATTCTGCCAAGCTTATGAGTTGATAGGCTTATCATACCTCACCATTCGAGTCTTATGTTTGACTTATAAAGACTGACGACCGAATTCTGTAATGTTTAGCTACCGGGTTTTTTGGCTTTTTCCCCTCTTATAACTCCCAACCACGATCTTTAACCCTCAAAGAGGCATTATTTTCCTTATTTTTCCAATCAATTAACAACACTTACCTCCTTCCATCTTCAAGAACATCAAGATTAGGATTCCACTCCCCAAATTCATCTCTCAAGTCCCACAGTTCAAGCTCTTTTAACAAGTCAAGAAACTTCAGGTATGTGGGGTTTATAAGCAAGGTTATTCGTTCATCCTTGTTTTCAAAGTGCATGGTTTTGAGATTCAATTTACTTATTTTGAATTAGGGTTTATACCCAAATAGTCATATTATTGAAATATGATACTACCATGTGATTGAAAACTTTAAGTGCATCAATGTTTAATTATATTCATGTTTTGACTTGCAAGATTTGTATTATGATTCAAATTTCATTATCTTGACCAAATATTGTTGAAAGATTTCAAGGTGATTATTGAGAATGATGTTTTACTATGAAATTCTATGAAATAAAGCATGAATTCCAAGTCCCAAGTGCAAGTATTAAGTTTACAAATAAGTTTAAGCTTTTGAAACTTTATTTACATACATTATAGCATGATTCAAGGAAGATGATCTATTGTTATAAGGACAAGATATGAAATCCCTAATTGTTTACTTAATTATGATTTAAGTAAGGAGAAGTGTACCTAGTTTTCATTCTATAAACCCTTATTTTATTTTAAGGTGGATTTCTTAAAGTAGGAGAATATAAGTATTCTGGGATAGTATTTACCACCAAGAAGGGAATGCGGATGAGCATATCCTAAATTCCTAGAAATTATGAGCCACTATGGTTTAAGCTTTTTCCCAATATGGATTAAGTTCAGTGATCACTTAAGTTAAGGTTTTATTCCAATGGCAAGAATAAAATAGCTCTCCCAAATATCGAAAAGATGTTGGACTCCATGGTAGCTCACATGGTTTATATCGGTTAGAAGAATCCCCCATAAGAAATAATAAAAGTATAGACTTCAGAAACAAAGTGTTATGGCTTACTAAGTTTACCCATATGCATATTATTCATGTTTTATGATCTTGTAATATCTTATTTTATTCATGCTCAAGGTGAGTCATTTATGCTTAGCATGCATCATTTGAAAGTTTACTTTATATATGCTTAACTATTGTTTTACTTATGCATTCACCCCAACATACTTAGCAAATTCCAGAGGTACTAACCCACATATATGTCTATGTACTACACTGTCTTATAATGTATGTTTGGTTGCTCATTTCTAATATCACGATTGACTACAGGCATCATCACCGATAGCCCAACTTTTGGTGAGTCCTCATAGTTTGAGGACACAATTTATTAAACTTTTGCCATAGTGTTTTACTTATTTGATATCCATTTATGTTTGGGCCAGTTGGGGTCTATCCAAATGGCTTTCTAGACATTAGTAGCGGCTTGTTAGATTGATTATGTTTCGAGTTCAAAGAATTTTTGTAAATATTTCCAAGTTAAAGACTTTCATTATGATACAAAATAGTTTATATTAAGTTTTTATATGTGTTAGTCACTCCTCATATTAATTTCCAAGCTAAAAGATACCATGGGTTAACTTGGGGATATTTGTAGTCTTAAGCATCTATGACATCTAGGGGGTACTTTCTAGGCATTACATGTAGTCGTTATGACCAACACTTGAAATCAAATTTGCTGACGTTAGTGGTTTATGACAACTGTGTGCTTGTATCACACGATTGACAGTTATTATTTTGGGAGGCTATTGTCTATTGGTGACTTTAGACTAATTCTATGTCCATACATCTAACATGGATTTGGGCCCTATCGGTGGGGAAAGATGGACACATATAAGCCATGGGTAACTAAAGGCTGGTACAAGCTACATAGTTCAGGATTAAATTTTAAACTGGTCATTTCTAAATATTTATTATTCCTTGTGTTGCATACCAGTACCTGCTGTATTGACCGTCTCTATTGCTACATCATTTTATGATGTAAGTTCGAAGGCCTTTTCCTGTGACTATGTACATCGTTAGATGGTTTGTTATTCCATTAGACTCTTGGTGAGAAGTGATTATCCCTCTATGCATTCGAAGGCTATGTTACTTTTTGGACACTTTATCATATCTGTTTCTTTTGGTTTTCTTTGGCATAGTCAGTGCCATGTCCCTGCATAATAGATTTTCATGGATAGAGACTTGTGAATAGTACTTGGGTTATTATTTCTAGATTTGGATTTGATTTTAGATTTTATTTTATTATTTATCGAACTCTTTCCTTTTATGGGTTGGATTCCATATTTTCTTTATAATACCATGCTTAAGGTGTAAGGCTAAAGGGGTTATCTCATGCCTTGGTAGGCTTGGGGTGCCCATCATGGATAGGGCCCCAGTTTGGGTTATGACAAGCTTGGTATCAGATAATGATTCAGGGTCACAGGATGTTCCATTTATAGGTGTGTAATGCGCCAAAATTATAAGGGGGAGGCTATAAGGCGTTTAGGAATTTTCCCTTCTTTGTGTTCTATTTCATGCTAGAGAGTCTAGTTACTATTAATTTTCTCTAACTCCTAGCTTATTCATATTTTAGATCATACCTCCTTGAAGATTTGATGATTGTGGAAATTCAGTTAGAGCTTCTATCTAAATTGAGGCAAATACTATTGAAGTTTAATCTACACCTAAAATGAAGACTCGACATAGGGCCCATACTCCTGAGTTCGTTGCTACTCCTAGGGTTCCACCTATATCTACTATTCCTCATTGATTTAGTACTAACCATACTCAATATTCTTAGAGAGATGTCTCAAAACATGAGTTTGATTAGATCATTCACATACTTACTCAAATTATGGCCTCGGAGTCTCATCGATAGGATCATATTGGTATTATCACTGGATCATCTAAGATAAATTGGTTTGGTTAATTTATGAAACTGATTCCCCTAATTTTCATGGGTTCTAAGGTTAAGGAGGATCCTTAAGAGTTTATGGATGAGATGGAAAAGATCTTCAGGGTTATGCTTGCTAGTGAAATAAAAGGGCTATAATTTATAGCTTAACAATTGAAAGAGGTGGCATACCAATGGTATGAGAAGTGGGAGAAGATAATGGGTGAAGATGCTGAGCCAGTGGTGTAGGAATAATTCTCGAATGCCTTTCTTTACCACCTCTTTCCCCAATAGTTAAGGGAAGCCAAGGATGAGGATTTTGTGATTTTGAAGCAATGTAAGAAGAGTGTCAAGGAGTATACGTTAAAGTTTACCCAACTGTCCTATTATGCCCTCAAGCTTGTGTATAATACGAGGTCCAGAATGAGGAAGTTCACTTTGGGTCTTTCTCATGGTTTGGTGTTAGAGTGTAAGGCTTCTATGCCAAACATTGACATAGATATATCCAGGCTAGTGGTTTATATAATATAGGAAGAGGATGATAAAAAAAAAGGTATAAATAGGGGAAAGGCAAAGTAAGAAGACTACATATGCATAGCAGTGGAAAAGAGAGTAGACAATGGTTCAACAAAAAAGACTTGGAGAAATTGTTATTCATCAGCTAGTTCTCCAACCCCCAAACCTTTTGGTGATCGACGTTTCAAACCTAACCATGGTCCTAGAGACCAAGGTGCATAGAATTATGCCAGTATAGCTTAGTCGACCCTACCTTGACCTTATTATCATTTTTGTGGGAAGCCTTATAGTGGATATTGCTATGAAGGAAAGAATTTATGTTTTAATTATCGTTATCCCGGTCATATGCAAAAAGATTTTCCTTTAGCCAGGGGTGCATCTAGGGCTATTAAGGCTTTGACTGACACTTCTTTGTCTCCTGGTACTAAGGGTACTACTTCAAGGATAATAAATGGATGAAATCGCCTTTATGCAGTTTCTACTCATTAGGAATTCAAGGCATCCCCCAATGTTGTCATTGGTATGTTATTCCTTTTCTCTTGTGATATTTATGTGTTGCTAAATTTGGTTCAACCTTATCCTATGTGACTCCCTATGTGGTTTAACACTTTGGTTTAGGTCCTAAAATGTTTGTGACCCTTTCTCAGTCTCTAGATCGGTGGGTGAGTCTATCATCACTAGAAAAAACTATAGAAATTATGTGGTGTCCATCTTTCATATTGAGATGTTGTTAGATTTAATATTGCTTGATATGGTATATTTTGACGTAATCTTGGGTATGGAATAACTTTATTTATGCTACCTTAGACTGCAGGACCCGAAAGGTCACTTTTTATTTTCCTAATGAATATCCTTAGTATGGAAGGGAAGGTTTATTTCTTCTCTTAGGACTTAAAAATTAATATCCAAAGGGTGTTTGTATCATTTAGTTCAAGTCAAAGATTCTAACACTAAAAGTCTCTACTTACAATTTGCTCCCGTAGTTAATGAGTTTCCTAAAGTTTTTTCTGATGCTCTTCTTGGAATTATTCCTCCAGATAGGAAAATACACTTTGGGATTGATCTCCTACCTAATCCCTATCCCATTTCTATTATAGCATATACAATGTCTTTGGTTGAGCTGAAGGAGCTAAAGGAGCAATGAAAAAACCTTCTAGATAAGGGTTTTATTCATCTTAGTACTTCTCCTTAGGGTGCTTCAATGCTTTTTGGGAGAATGAAAGATGGGTCTCTTCAAATGTGTATTGACTATCATTAGCTAAATAAGGTCAACGTGGAAAATAAGTACCCACTTCTTAGGATTAATGATCTATTTGATCAGCTCTAGAGTGCCAAGTGTTTCTCTAAAATAGACCTTTCTTCGGGTTACTATCATTTAAAGATTAGAGAGATTGATATTCCCATGACTACTTTTCAAACCTTTTATGGCAATTGTGAGTTCTTGGTCATGTCCTTTGGGTTGAATAATGATTCAGTTGCTTTCATGAAGCTTATGGATCTAGTATTTATATAGTTTTAGGAACTATTCATCATTTTTTTATTAATGGAATTTTGGTGTATTCCAAAAGTGAGGGGGATTATGCTTATTATCTTCATATTTTGTTGCAAACCCTAAAGAATTAGGAACTTTGGGCAAAATATTCTAAGAGTGAATTTTGGTTGAGTGTCGTGACTTTTCTTGGCATGTTATCTCTAGTGAAGGGATTAAAATGGATCCCCAAAAGATTGAGGTGGTGAAAAAATGTCCTAGACATATGCCTTCAATTGACATTAGGAGCTTTTTGGGTTTGGTAAGCTATTATAGAATATTTCAGGAGGGTTTCTTATCAATTGCTGCTTTGCTTATGAGATTGTATTGAAGAAGGTAATATTTTTATGGTTTGAAGCTTGTGAGGGTAGTTTCTTGACATTAAAGGATCAGTTGACGTCTGCTCTAATTTTGTGCCTACCCGAGGATATTGCGGGGTTTATTGTGTATTGTGATGTACCTCATGTAGGACTGGGTTGTGTTTTTATGCAACATGGAAAGGATACACCTTATTCTTCCAGGCAACTTAAGATTCATGAGAGAAACTATTCGACCCATGATCTTGAGTTAGCAGCCATGGTTTTTGCATTGAAAATTTGGCATCACTATTTCTATAGAGTGCATGTGGATATATACTCAGATCATAAGAGTTTGTAGCACAAGTTTACTAAAAAGGAATCAAACCTTAGGAAGAGAAGGGGGCTTAACTTACTTAAGGATTATGATAAGAGCTTGCATTACCACCCAGGTAAAGCTAATGTTGTTGCTAATTCTCTTAGCAGGTTGTCCATGGGGAGTTTGTCACATGTTGAGAAAGAGAAGAGAGTATTGGTGAAGGATATTCATCGGTTGAAAAATTTAGAAGTCCACTTTTTGGACTCTGAAGATAGGGAAGTGATTGTTAAGGAAATGGCCAAGTCATCTCTTGGGGCTAAATTTGAGAAAAACAGGTTTTGGATCCACTACTTATGGAAACCAAGGATGATGTGGTTTTGGTTTTTTAAATTAGGGGAGATGGGATTTTTAGATATTAAGGGATATTATGCATTCCTGATGTAGATGGGCTGCGGCAGAGAATTTTGACCGAAGCTCATATGTCCAGATATGCGGTTCATTTGAGTTCAATCAAGATGTATCATGACTTAAAAGCAATAAATTGGTGGAATAATACTAAGAGGGATATGAAAAATTTAATTTCCAAGTGTATTATTTGTCAGCAAGTCAAAGTTGAGCATTTTAGGCTAGGTGGCATCTCTCAAGAGATAGATCTACCAATATAGAAATGGGAAATGATTAACATGGATTTTGATATTGGTTTCTGTTGTCCCAAAATTAGTATGATTCTATTTAGGTCATTATTGATAGGATAAATAAGTTCGCTTACTTCTTGCATTTGATGACTAATTACTCTAGAGAGGATTATATAAAGTTATTCATTTAGGAGATAGTTGAGTTTCATGGGCCCTGGTATCTATTATTTCTGACCAAGGTACACAGTTTTCCTCTCATTTTTTGCAGTCTTTCTAGAAAAGGCTGGGTACTCAGGTGAACCTTAATACCACATTCCACCCTCAAATAAATAGACAAGCAAAATATTTTCTAAGGGCCTACATAATAGAATTTAAGGGTGGGTGGGTTGATCATTGCATCTTACTAAATTTGCTTATAACAATAGTTATCATTCTAGCATTCAAATATTTCCTTTTGAGGCCTTCTATGGTAGGGGTGTAGATTCTAATTGGGTGGTATAAGGTAGGTGAGACTAGGTTAGTTGTTCTCGAATTAGTACATCAAGCTATAGAGAAAGTCAAGGTTATTTGAGCGAGGATTAAGACTACTCTATGTTGCCAAAAATCGTATGAAGATGTGAAGCATAAAGAACTAGAGTTTGAGGTTGACGATTGGGTATTCCTGAAAGTTTTACTATAAAAGGAGTTATGAGGTTTGGAAAGAGAGGAATCTTAGTCCTCATTACATTAGTCTGTATCATATCCTACGGAGGGTTGGGAATGTTTCTTATAGATTAGACTTACCACCAAGCTTAGCATCGGTTCTTCCCATTTTTCATGTTCTATATTGAAGAACTATATGAGTGATCCTTCCTTGGTAGTGCCTATTAAGGGTATTGATGTGAAGGATAACTTATTGTATGAGGAAATTCCTATTAAATCCTATATAGGCAATTTTGGAAATTAAGGAATAAGGATATAGCTTCAGTAAAGGTGTTGTGGGGAAATAAAAAGGTGGAGAAAGATAACCATCCCAGTCATTTTCTTTATTTTTGCTTATTTTTGTCATTTAGAGCCTTTCTATAATTTTCATAAATCATTTATGACTTGCTGGAACTAATTGTTAGGTTATCAGGAAGTTTGTTTGGCTTTTAGAGCCAACTCTCTCTTTTGAAGCCTTCATTAGTTAAAATTAGATATTAAGAAAAAATACAATCAAAACAACCTTGTATGCCAAGTTTGATTGTTCCAAAAGCTCTAAAACATCAATTTTAGGCTAGGTGGACCTTCAGTTCGGCTACTGTAATGCCCTGAATTTGGTACCCAGAATGCTACACGGTGCTCATGACCCCGAAGGACCACAAGCTAACCCATGACTGATATTTATATATGTACATTGCAAATATATGGTATATATGTATACATACACTATAAAATGTAGAATAGAAGTTGTAAGGCCATAAGGTTCAAAACTGAATAAAACATCTGATAAAATAATGTCTGAAAATGGTATAATCAATACCAAAAAGAATATAAAGTAACTGTCTGGCATGCTATAGTCTGAAAGCCTCTAAGCTATCTGAATAAGGAGTTCATGGGATATGTCCCTAACTAACTCCATCTACTGAAATAGGTAATTACTGAAAGAATGACATAATCAAATAATATCATCCTCGAATGATGAGGACTCACTGCTAACTCTATCTGCTGAAATCTGGAATGCTGTTGATGCTCTGGATCTCGTGCTCCTAAACCTATGGCATAAAAAAACACTAACTGACTCAATGGTAAGAACGTGAGAATATATGCATGAATACGTAACTAAAACTGAGATTGTGATAGGGCTAAATACTAGGTTCTGTCTACTGAGTCTACTGATAACAGGGATACCCTAACGTCTCAGATTACGAATACTAGGTTACTGAATAACTAAGTTTACTAATCCTAATATCTGAGTCACAGATAAGTGAGGAAATGATACTATATTGTTGAGTACTGAAGGACTGAAACTATATTACTGATACATGAATGATCGTTTCTGACAGTTTTAATTATGAAGAACTGGTCTGGTTGACAGTATCTGATAGTCCAAAAGCTAAATATTGATAACATGAGGTATGATAACTCATATAACTGATAATATAAGTGACTGTATCTGACAGGCCTGAATCTAATGGAACTAATTGAGTTTTGTACTGTACCTAAGTTGACTATATCTAACAGTCTATATTCTAATGAACTATCTAAGTTCGATTACTGAGACTGAGACTGAGACTGAAACTGAGACTGTGGGAGGTAGTCATCTAACCGACATGCCTCGGAACTGAACTGGTGAGGTCCAACCTAAAGCCCCAACTAAAAGGGTGTCAGTACCGTGCCATGGGTAAACACCAACTATGAGTATACCCTCACTAACAGGAAGTTCTTCCATCAACCCCTCCTAATAGGAAACTCAAATGAGATGTATAAATTCCTAAATGCTTAGGGTGCATCTCTACCTACGTTGGCTACATAGTTTTGAAATGTAGGGATTGTTATTAAGGATCGTACTCTCTTCTAGTTAATAGTGTGTATCCTCATCCCTGGTTTTACTCGATACTAAATCCTACTCCCAACTGAATAGACACTAAACTGATTTACTGGACGGAGCTGACACTGATGATATGGTTTAGCTGAGCTAAACTGAGTTTACTGAGTTTTATTGATTGACGGAATACTACTGAGATCTAAGGATTAACTGAGAGTACTGAAGTTACTGAGATTATTGAGATTACTGAGAATACTGAAGTTTTTGAGATTACTGAGTACTGAGATCATTGGTATTACCGAACTACTGGGATTACTGAGATTTTTTAGATTTATGGGTTGCTGAGCTTTCCTGAGTCACATGACTTACTGAGTTCTATGGATTATGGCTTGAATGAGGATATCGTGAAAACATGACACTGGCTCTAGGCATACAGCTATATTTTTCGAGTAAAAGTATCCCCAGGACTCGATAGAAGGAAACTGACACAACATGACTTGACTCTTCTTGAACACATGACCAATATTCATAATTCATATTAACATAAGTTGCGGGATTTTATACTACACATGGTTCTCAAAGTCTTATACATGGAAGGGAATGCATATAACAACATTTCATAAGTCCATCAATCTAGTTTCATAAACATTCCATCAAAAATCATAATGCATAACAATATCATAGAAGTCATTGTTTTAATAATGGTGTAGCATGCATTTGTCATTTAGATCACAATTTAACTATAATACATGATTTCTAGTCTTTTAGGCATTTTATCAAACACCTTACATGCACAACTTAGGCATAGGTGTAATCAACAAATTATTCATCATGAACAACCAAATTTACATATTTCCAACTCATATGATATCATAGATTCATAAAAACACATAAAGATTCCAACTTGGGAATCATTCAAACATCAATAACATGAACATAATCCATTCACCACATAAATTCATGATATAGAATTTAAAAGAGGGTTCTTAGGCTTCATGGATGAAAGGAATCCATGAATAAACACTATGCATACCTTATCTTGTGATTCTACGAAGTTGATGGAAAGATTCTTGAAATTTGACGGTGAATTCCCTTGGAATTGAACCTCCTATGAAAATCCAAGGGCTTGTTCTTGAGAGTTTTTGAGAGAACTTGAGTATCAGTTGCTGAATTATGGCCAAATCTTATGTTATAGGGTGGAGAAATTGACCAAATTGCCCTTAAGACACGGAAGTGTAATGCTGAAAAACTAGGTACAAAGGCTACACAAAGGGCGGCTCCTTTGGTAGAGCCTTCTATACTTGGGCGGCGCCTTTGGTAGCGCCTTATGGAACCTAGGGCAGCCCCTTTGGTGTTGAATTTCCCACAAAGGCTATACCATGGGCGGCGCCCCTTCATAGCCTTTATCTACCGATTCGAAATCCAAATGAGCCCTAAACGAATTTCAAAAATTCCAAAACTCACCCAGAATGTACTCTTGTCTTGCCACATCACAACAAAACTTGAAAATCATAAAATGGATGATGGGAAGGTCATCAAATAATTCCTTAAAGTTTGGAGGCTTAAAATGAGACTAAGTGTTGAACACTTATCAAAATTTTCTAAGTGTTGGATCTTTTAAAGAGCTTTAAGGAGCTAAACAAGCTAAATTTAACCATAAGATTTTATGGGGTCTTAAAATATCTTCCCCTTGGGAACATTCATCCTCGAATGAACCTAATTGAGATGGGAGAAAAGATCAACTGAAGTATGTATAGAACATACACAACTGAAAACATGAGATCATGACTGACATAACTGAAGAGCTGAATATAACATACGGAACATGCATATTTGATGCATCACTGATAATCTGAATTCATGCATATCTGATGCATAGATAACTGACTTATAGATACATAACTAAATGTTTTGACGAACTGAATTTATCACAATAAGAATGCATGTCTGATGCATGATTACATGGCTGAGTGGACAAATGAAGCATGACTGAATATGCATTGGTGATTGACACCAAGTTTGTAATGAGAATCTGATATCAGGTTCATGATGGTAGTTTGAACATGGAACTGAATAGGTTCAAGAAAGTTATTATAGAAATTAAAAACTACTGATGAACCCATGTTATGCTAGAAGTATGCATGTACGAGCATATGAGGACATGACTGATACTGAAACGTGATACATGAACTGAATTCTGTGAGCTGAACTGAGTCTTGAATACATGGCGCATAACTGATCTTAGAGCTTAAGCGTCAACTTATAAGTATCCCTTACTCCAAACTAGATTCATTACATAAGTAAAGAGATTGGGATGCTTATGTTATGAAAGTTTTGGGGAATTATAGTGTATCTCCTCCTATTGGGACACTATGTCCCTTAAAGAATGTTGGGTTGACTTTTATGAGATATTGAGGAAAACTAAGGTGATGCACAAGGCACCTAGGAATAGAATCGTGACTAATTATCTGAGATCTGAAACTGAGGCATAACACATGAACCGAGTTGAGACCGCATCTACTTAGTTGATTCATCTCAGAATAGTTTCATTTATGAGATTTTGGATAGTGTGAATAGATGGAAAGATGGGAAACTAAACTGTATGAACTTTTCTGACTGATTGCTAGACTGAAGTACTGACTATTTAAATTAATTCCCTACCGACCGACTCATATGATCTACTAACTGAATAATGGTTAGGTATTAAGCATGCAAGATTGAACGGTACTTAGTTTGAATAACTGGGCTAAGGATATAGAGTTTTTCTTATGGACATGAGAAAGGGACTAACTGAGTAACATGAGATAGCTAAGCATTAATTCGTGCATAATGAATTATCCGAGGACGCAAGGCCAGGAAGATAACATGGTTCGAAAGTATTTTGTAAGCTGAGATACTGAAACACTGAGGACATACAGGATTGATAACTACATGCTTTGGTCAAGCCATACCTGAAGTTGGACTGTGGAACTGATCTAACTTTTAAGCTGAGGCTGAAACTGATACTATGTCTAAGACTGTAGTAAAAACTGTAACTTAATCTATAATTGGGTCTCATATAGGAAATGAATGTTGGTTTCTGATAATTGAGGTTTAGACTAATATTGAGGTACTGAGACTGGATACTCATAACTACTTGAGGAAGATTGACATATGCAAGGATCCAATGCTCAAACAAAATACTATATCAAACTCAACACTCAACTAAGGCGTGAGGAATAAGATATCAACATTATGGATTTATCAAGATATTTAAAATGCGGGTATACATGATGTTTTCTGAGCTTGACTGAACAGTAGGAGTAGAGCATGAGTCATGTGGACTGAAGATATGGTAAAACATGACATGAGTGCCTGAGTCATGAGTTGCATGACCTAAGTATGAAATTTCTATATTCATGGAACATAACTCATACTACTGAGGGTATTGGGACTCGTCATGCTTGGAATTCAACACACATACGATCCTATGAAAGGTGTGTGAAACATGCGTAGGTAAGGTGATGACTGGGGTACAAAACAATAGCACTAAGATAATAATAGGTCAGGAATCATCTTTCCTTAGTGATTTTCTACACATACTGAAACTATAACTAGGATCTGAAGGACTGACTTCCTGACCTTAAAGTTTAACTGTTATGCAAGGCTACAACGATAAAGGCACCCATGAATCTGATGAGACAACAAAAAAATATGTAAATAGAAGGTCTGTAACATACTAACGACTGCATCAGGATGACTTTCCTGATCCTGTTAGGATAGAAGGGCATAGAGTCTATTTGGGCATTGCTCACTAATAGCACCAGAAGTGGTACACTGCTGATTCGTGCGACCAGACTGAGTTGAGAAGCGGAGATGACTCTAATAACCTGACTAGGGGCAATCTCTAACTCTGTGGCCTAGTTTTCCACAACTGAAACAGACATTACTACCGGATCTACACACCCTCTTTTGATGCTTACCACACTCTTCGCAAAGCGGAGAGTAAGAATATGGTTCTCATTACCCTGGGCCTTGGAGCCTAATGCCCCCTCTATACGGTCATTTCTGAACTTCGGTACTGGTGCACTAGCGGAAGAGTGAACTGGGGCTAAAGATTTCTGATACAGATGAAAATGATTACCACCCTACCAACCTGACTGAGCAAAACTATAAATACTTGTTCTGGCTCTCTTATTCCCTCTCCTTCTTCTTAAGCTTCTGTTTCTCTATCTATTGGGCATAGATCATAAGCCTATATATGTCCATATCGCTAATCAACATCACAGTCCTACACTTCTTAACCACTTTACCTGATACTCATAACACAAACTTACTCATTCTGGATCTACTGTCTTCTACTACATGGGGAGCATACCTAGATAACTGAATGAACTTAAGGGAGTATTCTTTTACGCTCATGGAACCTTGTCTGAGATTGATGAACTCTAACACTTTGGATTCTTTCTGCTCTAGGGGGAAAATCTATCTAAAAAGGTTGTAGCAAACTCTTCCCACTCTATGGGCTCTGTCTATGAACCCCTGTCTACTTTTCACTAATTATACAATGTATGGGCTACATCTTGTAGTTGATAGGTGGCTAACTTTATTCTCTCACTGGAAGTCACTCCTATGATGTCTGTGACTTTATGAATCTGATCGAGGAACTCCTGTATATCCTCTTTGGATTTGGAACAATTGAATAAGGGAGAATTCATTCGGGTAAAGTCTCAAATCCTAACTGCAGCAACATTGGCCGCTAGGTTGGCTGGAACAGCAGCTGGCCATTCATTTTAAGATACAACTGAACTGGCTAGAGTAGTAAATGCACTCCTAAATTCTGCATGAGAGACATGCTCATTAAGAGAATCTGGCTGGATGAGCTGAGGCTCTGACTGATTTTTGGTTTCCATTTTCTTAGTCTTTTTACGAGGCATGTTCTATAAACAAAAGAAAAAAGCAAATTAGAATGAGAGTTTAACTAGAGCTTATACCCACTGGCATGACATGAATACTGAAAGAAGGGAAACTATTCCTAAAACATCTCATAGCCTCCTGCACATAAGTGTGGTGCATAACACACCCATGTACAAGACTCTACTAGATCCGTCTTTCAGACTTCCTAGGACACTATTGAACCTTAGGCTCTGATACCAAGTTTGTAACGCCCCAAATCTAGTACTTGGAACTCTACACGGTGCTTATGATCCCAAAGAACAAAAGCTAACCCATGACTGATATCTGTACCTATACACTGCATAATATATGGTATATATATACATACACATAAAATACGGAATAGAAGATGTAAGGTCATAAGGTATAAAACTAAATAAATCATTTGATAAAATAATATCTGAAAAATGGTATAATCAATACCAAAACAAATCTGAAGTAACTATCTGAGATGCTATAGTTTGATAGCCTCTAAGCTGTATGAATAAGGAGTTAATAGGACATGTCCCCAACTAACTCCATCTACTAAAATAGATAAGAACTGAAAGAATGATATAATCAAATAATATCATCCTCAGATGATGAGGACTCACTGCTAACTCTATCTGCTAAAATCTGGAATGCTACTGACGGTTTAGATCTCATGTTCCTAAACCTATAGCATAAAATAAAATATCATAGCATAAATATGTCAGTACATTGGAATGTACTAGTATGAAAGTGAGGTAGGCTGAAAGCAAATGGTTCATATACATGAACAATACTAACTGACTGAATGATATGAATGTGAGAATACATGCATGAATACGTAACTAAAACTGAGATTGTAACGAGGCTGAATACTAGGTTCTCACTACTGAGTCTACTAAAAACATGGATACCCTAACTTCTGAGGTTAAGAATACAGGGATACTAAATAACAAAGTTTACTGATCCAGATATTTGAGTCACTAATAAGTGAGGAACTGATACTGTATTGCTGAGTACTGAAGGACTAAAACTATATTACTTATACATGAATGACCATTTTTGACAGTTCTGATTATGAAAAACTGGTCTGGCTGACTATATCTAATAGTTCTAAAGCTGAATACTGATAATATGAGGTCTGATAACTGATATAACTGATAACATAACTGATATAATTGATAACATAAGTGACTATATCTGACAGTCCTGAATCTGATGGAACTAACTAAGTTTCATACTGTATCTGAGTTGACTATATCTGACATCCTATATTCTAATAAACTATCTGAGTTCTATTACTGAGACTAAGACTGAGACTGAAACTAAGACTGTGGGAGGTAGTCATCTAAATGATATGCCTAGAATTGAACTGGTGGGGTCCAACCTATAACCCCAGCTGGAAGGGTGTCAGTACCGTGCCACGGGTAAAGATAAGTTATGAGTATACCCTTGCTGACAGGGAGTTCTTCCATCAACCCCTCCTGATAGGAAACTCAAATGAGATGTATAAACTTCTAAACGCGTAGGGTGCATCTCTACCTACGATAGTTGCATAGTTCTGGAACACAGGGATAGCTACTAAGGATCACGCCCGCTACTGGCTGATAGTGTGTATCCTCATTCCTGGGTTCACTAGGTGCTGAATCCTACTCCCAACTGAATAGACACTAAACTGATTTAATGGAAGAAGCTGATACTGATAGTATGGTTTAGCTGAGATGAACTGAGTTTACTATGTTCTGTTGATCGACAAAATACTACTGAGATCTGAGGACTGACTAAGAGTACTAAAGTTACTGAGATTATTAAGATTACTGAGAATACTGAAGTTTTTGAAATTACTAAGTACTAAGATCATTGGGATTACAGAACTACTGGGATTACTGAGATTTTTGAGATTTTTGGGTTGCTGAGCTTTCCTAAGTCAAATGACTTACTGAGTTCTATGGATTATGGGTTGAGTGAGGATATCATGAAAAAATGACTAGCTCTAGGAACACAACTATATTTTTTTGGTACAAGTACCCCAAGGACTCGATAGAAGGAAACTGACACAACATGACTTGACTCTTCTTGAACACATGACCAATATTCATATTCCATAATAACATAAGTTGGGGGATTTATACTACACATGGTTCTCAAAGTCTTATAAATGGAAGGGAATTCATATAACAACATGCCATAAGTCCACCAATATAGGTTCATGAACATTCCATCAAAAATCATAATGCATAACAATACCATAGAAGTAATTGTTTTCATAAGAGTATAGCATGCATTTGTTATTTAGATCACAAGTTAACTATAATACATTATTTCTAGTCTTTTAGGCATTTTATCAAACACCTAACATGCACAACTTAGGCATAGGTGTAATCAATAAACTATTCATCATAGACAATCAAATTTACATATTTCCAACTCATATGACATCGTAGATTCATAAAAACACATAAAGATTCCAACTTGGGAATCATTCAAACATCAATAACATGAACATAATCCATTCACCACATAAATTCATGATATAGAATTTAAAAGAGGGTTCTTGGGCTTCATGGATGAAAGGAATCCATAAATAAACACTATGCATACCTTATCCTGTGATTCTACGAAGATTGACGGAAAGATTCTTGAAATTTGACGGTGAATTCCCTTGGAATTGAACCTCTTATGAAAATCTTAGGGCTTGTTCTTTAGATTTTTTGAGATAAATTTAGTATAAGTCGCTGAATTATGGCCAAATCTCATGTTATTAGGCTTATATAGGGTGGAGAAATTGACCAAATTGCCCTTAAGACACGGAAGTGTAATGCTGAAAAACTGGGTACAACGGCTACACAAAGGGCGGCACCTTTGGTAGAGCCTTTTGTACCTAGGCGGCGCCTTTGGTAGCACCTTGTGGAACCTGGTTGGTGCCTTTGGTGTTGAATTGCCCACAAAGGCTATACCATGCGTGGCGCCCCTTCAAAGCCTTTGGCTACTGGTTCAAAATCCAAACGACCCCTAAACGGATTTTAAAAATTTCAAAACTCACCCAAAATGTACTCTCGCCTTGCCCCATTGCAACAAAACTTACAAATTGTAAAACGGATGTCGGGAAGGTCGTCAAATAATTTTCCAAAGTTTGGAGGCTTAAAATAAGACTCAGTTTTGAACACTTATCAAAATTTTCTTAGTGTTGAATATTTTAAAGAGCTTTAAGGAGCTAAACGAGCTAAATTTAACCACAAGATTTAGCGTGGTCTAACAGGTACTAAGGCTCCTAAACTTATTTCGAGCTATTGGCTGAAAGTTAAGAAAAATGGAGAGTGGATGTGGGACCAAATTTTCATTAAAATAACCTTGGATTGAAACTTTAATTGAGCCATAAATTTTAGAATATTGAATTTTGTATAGTGGCATAGTTTTTTTAACTTATTTGGGATTCCAGATTAATTCCAAGGGGTTGGCAGAGACTTGGAAAAATTCCAAGTCTTAGTTGGTGCTAGTGCATCACTTATGCGACCAACCGGTCGCTTAAGCGACCTAGAATTTCCCACTTTTACAATATATGCAAGGTGTGTGTCATGTAAGTGAACTCCACCTAAGAAATACTATGGTCGCTTACACGGCATATGCTGAGATAGCATTGCTTAAGCGATGCTCGCTTAAGTGACACGATGTATGCTTAAGTTTGCCTTCTGGCTTTGGAAGGGTATAAATACACTACTTAACCTGATTTTCAACTTTCATCTACCATACTCTAGAATATCAAGCCCTAAAAAAGTAGGAATTCTTGGGAGAATTAATTGTAGGTGATTATGGAGCTTCGGTATAGTTAATTTTTGCGGTTCTTCATTGAATTTATGGTAAGATTTCATTAATTTCATGGTAAATTCCTCCACTTTTTTCTAAAACCCCTAAAGTATTGGTGACTTGATTGTAGCACCATTAGAGCTTAGAATTTACCCATTTTTTAGAGCAAATGTTCCTTTAGCAAAGAGGGATGTTATGTTAGTTTCGAAGGTGTGATTCTACAAACAGCCCCCAGATAGGATTTTTATGTAATTTCATACCCGAAGTACAATAGTGTAACATGTGTATCACTGTTCTCATTTTAATGAGTAGATAATGATTTTGATAGCATGGCACCTTGCGGAAGCTTCTCAAAAAGGGAAATTAGTGGTTTAGCAAATTCTCTGTGATTTTCTTTGGCATCCAGTTAGGCTAGATTTACCCTCTTTATAGATTGAGCTATTGTATTGTATGATTATGATAATATGCTAGATATGGGATGGGATTTAGGTGTTGGAGGTGTGATTGATAATATTTGGATTGGATTAAGTCATCGACAAACCCTTAAACTTGTTTCAAAATTTTACTTAAACCCCTCAACTGAACTTTGTACCTATTGGAGACCTCTACTATCCAACATTAGAACCATTTAAATTTTTTTTCTTATGTGCCACTGTATGTGTGGTGCATACATAAGAGGTGCATGAAAAAGGCATTTTTGTAGATAAATAAAGATTTCTTTGTTCTTCCTTGTCTCTATGATTAGGCATTTTATGGAGGAAAAAAATCTTTCTTAGTCCTTGGCTCTTTGCCATTAGATTCCTTCACCATAAAACCAGTAAGCCACCATCGTTGTTGTCCCTCCTCTATAATCATCATTACTTTTTCTTGCCCCATTGCCTTTTCTTTCATATTTGATATAGGTAAGAGAATCAAGAGGATCCAAATTAATCCTATCGAATTCTATAATATCATTTTTGAAAAATATATGCATTTACATTTTAATTTAGTGGTGATGTTTGCTCGAAGGTGGCCGAAAATGGAGATGAATAGATTTAAGTGAAGAAAATATGCTTTCTTATTTATTCTTGCAAATTTAATTGATTTATTTAGAAATATTTTTACTTTTACAAAAATAAAAAAGAAATAAAGTAGTAGAAAAGAACTATTTTTTGAACAAAAGAAAGTGCATGGATTAAGAGAGGGTGAAGAAGACGATGACCGATTTTCCTCTTGCAGTTCGAATATTAAAAATGCTGAATCACATCACACCTTACATTTATCATTTTCCCCTTTTCATTTCCGGGGCTTGCTATCTTTGTTGTATATAAAAAAAGAAAAAAGGGGAACAGAGATGGCGACCGACTTTGTGCTCCAACTTGTTTTGTGTATAAAGAAGAAAAAAGTGAGTTGCAGATGTTTTTTTAATTTAAAAATAATTTTCTTTTTTAAATTATATAATACATTTTAAACTAATATTTTGTCAAACAAGACACATGCCGACATTTTATTCATCCAATTGTAAAGTCAGGGCGAGTGCATTGTACACGTTTTATACTTTTAGTTGAATCTCAAAAAATGTTCATATGGTCCAAATTCACAGGGGTTGAAGTGTTCAATAGGTACAAAGGTCGGTTGAGTGGTTCAAGTGAAATCTCAAAACAAGTTTAAGAGACCATCGGTGACTTAGCCATTTGGGTTTGTTGGACTGTTTAGGCTATCTTAAAATCATAATTTTGGTGTAATTTACTTAGTTGGTCACGTTTTAGGGGGAATTTATATCTTACGGCTAATTATGGCTTAGTTAACATCTACAAATGAATTTAGATACCTTAGCCTAGCCCGAGATAGAATTTACCAAAAAATAGATTTCAGGGATAAAAAGTGGGCCCCTCTGGCCCACCTTAGGCCATGAATTGTGTTAGCTCTTGCAGACTTACTTAAAAATGATATACCTTTATTAAGGCTTATTTTTTTACTTTACAGAGATTGAATGATTACTTAAAAATTAGTTGGGTAATTGAGAGTTAGTACTAATACCGGGTAAGGTCTGGCGGTTAAGTATTGTGGTTTAGTGATATGGACTATGATTATGGTTTATTTATATGGTTTATTGACACTATGAGTTTTGATTCAAGTCTTACAATTGATGACAATATTGATACAATGAGTTTTGATTCAAGTTTGACAATTTATAATGAAATTGATACAATGAGTTTCAGTTCAAGTCTAGCAATTAATGACAATATTGATCCTATGAGTTTAAGTTCAAGTCTGACAATTAATGACGATATTGATACTATGAGATTCGGTCTAAGTCCAACATTGGGAGTTAATTATGATATGATACGGTTCGGATGGATTCTTGGTTATGGAATAATAGTTGGTAATTCATGGTTAGTCAATTATTCACTCTCTTCTAATTGTACCCCCAGGCTTATGAGAGCCTGTATTGGGTTATTTATTTTTCCACACTTACTGTCTTATAGGGAACAATTTTATAGTTATAGTCTTATGATCTTTATGTTACTATTCTAGTTTTAGATATTTACTTATATACAATAATGTTGGAGCTATAAAACAGTGTTGGAGCTTATTTACAAATTTAAGTATTAGTTGATGCAATTGATGTGATGCTTGTACAGGGTTGATTTTGAAGATTATGTGAGCTTTTGAAGTCAAAGTTTCCTTTTTTTCCTTCTATTTATCTATTTTGAGTCTTTAATTTTTAAGACAAATTTTATTTGACTATTCAGTTCTTATGGTTCATTATAGTAGCTCTTGTACCAATATTACTGAGTGTTCGGATAGTTTTTGACCATTTATCTATTTATTAGAATGTTATAATTGCTTTATTGCTATTTTAACTTATTAAATGTTGATTTTTGGCTCTAGGCAATTTTCCACCAAATTAGCCCATTGCATGTAGCTTTGGGTTATGGTTTTGCATACCTACTAGCGATATAATATAAGTGCTATAATGACTTGTAAATTGAATCATAAAAAATTGGTATTACAGCCTAAGTTTCATCGATATTTTTGGTATATGAGCAAGTGTCTAGTAAAGTCCCGTAGATCAGAATGAGGACGTCCGTTTCTTAACTTTAGGAGGCAATAAGACATTCATATGAGTTCTTCACTTATTTATCTCATTTCATGCTAAGATTTGAGTTGGGTTTCAAAAGCATTTCCTTGGTTTCACTCTTTTGCAGATGGCATTGACATATGCTACCACTATATGAGATGAGGGTCTTGAGACTGAGCCAAGGGATACTTTTACTATTTTTGGATGACCTGTAGGTCTTGGACAACCTAGGGATGTGTCCCCAGCTAGTGTCCAATATAAGATGCCTTCAGCAGACCCTATTTCTGCTCCCAAGCTAGAGATTCATCCACCCCAACCAACGATGGGCCAGGGACCAGCCCAGGCTTAATCAAGGTTTATTTCTTCTTTAGTTCTTAGTGTTGATTTGGTTCAGCTTTTGGGATTAGTTGGTGGTGCAGCATCTGATGGTACAGAGTCTATGAATCAAACTGGTATGAGGTAGGGGCACAACTATAGTTATGGCTCCCAAATTGTGTTACCCATCCTGCTATGTTTGTTGAGAAGTAGAAGATGTTAGAAAGATTCTTGTGATTGGCTCTGCCTAGGTTTTATAGTGCACCGGGCGAGGATGCATATGAGTTCTTGACTACTTTTGAGGATAGGTTGCATAATTTTGGCCTTGTTGAGACTCATTTTATGGAGTATACTACTTTACAGTTGGACTTGGTAGCTCGACATTGGTGGAGAGACCATCTTGATTTCTGCTAGCTAGATCTTCCCTATTGACATGGAAGACCACAAGTCATGTGGTTAGACTACGACTCATAGTGTGCAGTCGTATTGTAAGCAGTGTGTAAAGTCTTAAGGATTTATGTTACAGTGGTAACGAGTGAGGACCATGAGTCATAAAGACTAACTATGACTCTTTGTAAGGAGTTATAATGATAATAAACTCGAGACCCTTGAATGTTTAAAGCTACTGGAGTGACTACGATTAGCAGCATACGACTCATAGGGTGACCCTATGAGTCATGACCAGTGAAACCAAAAGAGATCTACGGCAATAGGCAATGGGTCATATCTAGTCCTAGTGACTCTTTGTGAGAGGCATAACCAATGCCAACATAGTTTTCCTATTTTGTTTTAATTAAGTTGATCTTGTTACTTTAAGACAATATAAATACCTTTTTGTTATTCTTTTATTATGTTACGTCCTTTTGATATTTTTTCGCATACATTGACTTCTTGATACTCGATAATTTTGTTCTTGGGTTTTTAGATTTGCAATCAATTGAAGATATTGGATTTCATTCTTATCATTATTGTAAAATTAATTACATGTCTTATTTATTGGTTTTCATGGGTTGTTGCAGATACATAAGTGGCTAAATTCCTTAACTAGGGTTGTGGGAACCCTGATGGATTAACAACTAAGGGAAGGGGGAGATTCAAGTAGATTACCATGACTGCGTATTAACAATATATCTAGTTGTGGTTGAGTAAGTGTCCAAGTGGGTGGAAGTGGTAGCGCTCCCTAATAATAAAGGCAGAAGTGTCACTGCCTTTCCAAAGAAACATATCTTTTCTCGGTTTAGAACTCCGTATGCAATAATTAGTGATGGTGGATCTTATTTCTGTAATCATCGGTCAAGAGTCTGCTTGAAAAATATGTTGTGATTCATAAGGTGGAAATACCTTACCATCCTCATACTAGCAGACAAGTTGAGGCCTCCAATCAAGAGATCAAGTCCATATTAGCAAAAAACTATGAATGCCAACAGGACTGATTAGTTGAAAAAGTTGGATGATTTATTGTGGGCCTACGGGAAGGCTTATAAGACACCCATAGTTACCTCTTTGTATCAGCTTGTGTATGGAAAGGAATGCCACTTGCCTATTGAACATGAGCACAAGGCACTATAGGCAATGTAACATGTCCTGACATTTTGGGCCTAGAGGGTTAACCCGGTCTGATATTTCTGATTTGAAGGGAAAATCAAATGCCTTATTGATTGGTACTCCAATTATTCAAACCCGATGACTCCAAATTTTCTTTTTTCTTTACTTTTATAAGGACTTACTTATGGGTCTGTTTCAATAGGTACTAATGGAACTAAAAGCTAAGTCAACAAAGACACAATCAATAAAGAAGCAAACCCTAAAAATTCCTACCTAGAAAATAAATCATCAACTCATGAATAAGGACACCAATGAGCCAAGCTGCTCAATCAAGGAACATACATTGGCCGGGAAGGTGGAGCCAAGGGATAAGCAACCTCGGGTGTAAAATAAACGTCGAAGGAGGTCACACCAAACAAGACAGGGCCTAGGATGAAAAATCCTAGAAAATCCCCACCTCACGCACCATCCCTGTCTAATGAGGATGATAAAGATAATGAAAATGACGAGTTAGGTCTCGAGAAGGAGAATACTGAGTGGAATGAAGGGTCTAAATTTGAATAAAGAGGGTGAGAGTGAGGAGAGTGATACCCCCATCGAAAGGCATCCACTATAACTACCTCCTAATCTACTATCCATAGAGCTTGCTTCGGTGCCCATCATTGAACAGTGGGGTACTATGGAATATAGGTCATATATAATGAGGGAGTTGTAATAAACCCTTCCACAAGAAATCCACAAAGAGGGATATATTTAGAGCAAAAAATGATGACCACAGGAATGTCTGAGATTCATAAATTTGATGCTCAGTTTAGGTAATACCACTTTGAGTGGATGACCACAACACTATGCCAATTCAGTCCTGCACTAGTACATAAGTTCTATGCAGCATACCAGATGGGTCTCATAAGGTTATATCCATAAGGGAAGTTGCGAAATAGTGGTGACCCACTGACTGTTGTGATGTTTAGAGATGTTTGGTGAACATTTCCACTCTGACTATTTCTAGAATATTACATGGGCCAGAGTTCTAGCCACCGATAAATACAACCAAGATGGATGTTTGCATAGAGGAGATACAAAAAATTAAGTGAAAAAAAAATTAGCACAGAGGATAAATTGATTCACTTTTGGTAGATGGCAGGTCTTATTGCGTCCGATCGATAGGAGGTTAGTTGGGTAGTTGGGGGACCAAGAACTACTTTACACCATATTACAAAGGGTAGCCTGAACTTTGTGGAAAAAGTGTGATGGACATATGTGCATCTTAGGTTATATCCCTCTTGTAGGGATAATGCACTCAGTCCAGACCACACAACCTTGATAGATGGTATTATGGAAGTCTATGAATTGGATTTGGCCTAATATATTGGGAGAGAGATTCAAGAAGGGAGGTGGGAACCAGCATAGTTCTGTCATTCCCTCATTTATTGATAGAGATATATTTTTATGTGGGAGTGCTAGAAATTCCAGATATTTATTATTTTATCCAGACAAGGAACACTACATATTAGGGATTGATTCCTAATGCTGCAAACCCCAGTTCCAAGGATTCAAAGATGGGAGCAACAATAATTAGATAGTTATTCAAGGTCAGAGGGAACGTGACTGATATGATAGGGTTAATCGTCATGGGTGAGACCTCGATAGAGATTGACCATCCTGATCCTTAGGCTTCTACTGATGCAGCAGGCACCTCTCAAGCTCAGAATTCTCTACCTTCTACGGCACCATAATAATTCACTACCAGATCAGTCCCTGTCAGTCATACATTGGTGCCGTTATCATTCTTATTTAAGGTAAGGAAAAGACTGGGTTACGGTCAAGATAAAATTGATGTTGATTGAATAAGGAATGAAACCTTTTGTCGAAAACAAGATACGGGATGAGATGAGAGCATTATAGATATGATTTGATGGGTTTGAAAAGTGGATAAGCCAAAGGTTAGAGAGGATTTAGTCGACTGATTTAGCTGGAGTACAGGTTGAGATGTCTAATATCAAGAAGGCTATTGAGGAGTTGCATGAGAGACCGTTCCTACCTATTCCTATTATTTAGAATATCCACATAGAGGTAAAATTTGAGATTATTAGGGGTGTTCGAGATTTAGCCCTCACAGTGGGTGATGTTGATGCTAGTGAGAGTGGAAGAAAGAAAAAAAGAGAAAAATAATCTTAAGGCAGCAAAAGCAAAAATATTTAGAGTGAACGAGATAGAGAAACAAGGGTCTGAGAAATAGCAACAGGGGCTAGTAGTTCCCGACCTACATACGCTATTGATTTGAGTAGTAGTATAGCTCTGCTTCTTGAGCTAACATTGAGCACACCAAACTCCATAGGTGCTATAGCTGATTTTAGCACCCCTAGTCACAACTGAGGTCACTAATGGTGAGAGTGTGGCCCGTATTGAGGCTTCACATAATGATACTGCTTGATCTAGCACCTAGTGTACCCAGTTATATTCTCTCCCCTTGTTTTACTTTGTACATGGAATGGGAATAATGGATAAGTATTTAGTTGGGAGTAGAGGTATACCACATAGCCACTGCAGGTTTTTGTTTCTATGTTTCTTTTCCCATCTACTGCGATTTGAATACGAATCAACATGTAAAATTTAGTTTAAATATGTGTTTTGTGTAGTGCTTGTGTCTTATGATGTTTAATTAGGAAAAAAGTGTGTACTATGGAAGTTGAGGTATTTTAAATGATTGTGCTAAAGTTGTTTGTGAAAGTTATACCCCTCCTAAAAATTTTGACAATTGTATGATTTGAGTATACATGTGACCACCATGAATATGGTAATGGGAGAACAAGTCCATGAAATTAATAGAGAGTGACAAGTGATGTAACCCTGTACAATATGTATGTAAGTTGCTACTTTGTTCTCTATGTGTATGGAAATTAGAACTTTCCCAATTACTCTTGCCTAGGTTGTAGGGTAGTCGGTTAATAGATGATCATAGTCCATTTTTGTAATAAGTCCACTTTAGCCTAAATTGACCAACCAAATGAAATACAAATCCCTTGATCCTAATTTTGAGCTCAATAGACCTATCTATTAGTTCATACCAATTCACCTTCCTATTCTTAATTTCAATGATCCTGTTTTGGCCCTAGTCCTCCTTAGACATTGTGTACTTCAACTCAGGCAAATCACTTATGTTGAGGGTGTCTATAATAGGGGTGCACAAAGAATCATGGGCATGAAGAAAGGGTGTAGATAAAGAAAAAAGAGTAAGGTTGGGTGTGGCAGAAAAATAAAAAGAAAAGGAAAATAAAAGTAGAAAAAATAAGATGTGTAAAAAAAGAAAAAGAAATAAAAAAAACCATACCTGGCCTGAATAAGTAAAAAATAGAATGAAATGGGATAAATAAGGGTGGAATAAAAGAAAAGTTGGTAAAATAGTGGGCCTTAACATAATCGTATTGCCAAGAAGGCTAAGTCACTAAAGTTCGTCAAATATACCATACGAGCCCCAACTCTATGGTACAAGCCTAACAAAGCCCTATAGTTATCCTTACTCGACTATCCAAAAACTCAAGTAGATAGCATATAGTCAAGTCTATGGCATTCTGTGTACACTGATTAGAACTTCTTTAAGACAAAGAGCATATCTTGATCATCCTTATAAGAATGTGAAGATCAAATTGAGTGATAGGGACTTCTTTGATTATGAGGGTTCATAGGTTACGTAGTTAGATTGCTTATCTATTCAGGTAGTGTACTGTGGATATGCCTAGTTGTTCATTTCTAATTTAATGCCATGACTTGATTTCTGAATGTCATATTATTATACCTAATCAATATATAGTTGAGTTTGAAAAAGTAAAAATAGAAGGGGGTGAAGTGTTTTGGGCAATGATTGATAAGTCGACTGCCAATGGTATCTTAGGATCTTCCCAATTAAACATCGTCTTTGTGTTTGTTTTGAGTTTTCGCCTGAGGACATGGAAACATTCTAAGTTGAGGGTGTTGATTTGTCATGGTTTCATTGCACATTCGATTCTTAAAATGGTAAAATTATGCATTGACTTAGGTTATTTCATTAGATATGATATGTTTTTGTATATATTGAAGGTTAATTAGGTTGTAAGAGGTCTAAAATTAAAAATGGAAGAAATTGATCTAAAAAATTAAAGTACTGGTGAGGCTACGAGTCGTTAAGTCACCTTACAAATTGTAGTCACACTCGTGAGGATAGTAGTGGCAAGATCTGACTGAAGGATTAAGTATTAATTAACCACAACTCATAAGGAGTAATTAGGAGTCGTGGTGTGCAATTGTACTGTTAACAATGGGCAAAGCTAAAGTTTAGGGGAGAAGTAATGGAAAACTACGAGTCATAAGGTCAATTATAACTCATAGTGTGCAGTTTTATTGTAAACGGTATGTAAAGTCCTGAGGATTATTTCTCCAGTGGTAATGAGTGAAGACCATGAGTCATAATGTTTGACACGTCTCGTGGTAATGAGTCATAATGATAATACATTTGAGAACCCTAAAGGTGAAAATATAATGGAGTTACTATGCTTAGCAGCATACGACTCATAGGGTAACCTACGAGTCTTGACCACTAAATCCAAAAGAGAGCTACGACAACAGGCAACAAGTCGTAACCAGTCTAAATGACTCATTGCAAGATGCGTAACTACTTCCAATATAGTTTCCTATTTTGTTTTTATTAGGTTTCTCTTGTTATTTTGAGAAAATATAAATACCCTTGGGTTATGCTTTTATTATGTTACGTAATTTTGACATTTTTTCACATACATTGACTTCTTGACACTTGATATTTTTGTTTTTGGGTTTTTTGGGAGTTTCATAATCAATTGAAGATTTTTATTTCATTCTTTTCATTATTGTACAATTAATTACATGTCTTCTTTATTGATTTCCATGGGTTTTTTCACAAGCATGAGCAACTAAATTCCATAACTATGGTTGTGGGAACCCTGGTGGATTAACAACGTAAAGGAATTAGGAGATTCATCTAAATTACTGTGATTGAATGTTTGTAATCTTTTTCTTATTGATTATCTTCTAAGCTACTACAGAAGCTTGGGAATTGCCTGTAATCAAATTCACCCTCACAGGGGAGTTTGATTTTAGGAAAAGGGGATTAGAATAGTGATTCGAGGCTATTAACCCTTATTTGAGCAAATTGAGACACAAAAGGTGATAGTTGTACATAGATCAAGGACAAGGGATAATAAGGCGATGCCATTAAACTCAAAATATGAAGGGTGAGATTTATTAATACATTCAAATGATGGTTGATAGTACATAATATCTCAAACTTTACATGTAGAGCAATTAGATAGGTGAATCGAACATGAAAAAATTATAGAGTTAGGAAACTATATGCTTAATTTTGTTGTTTCATGACTCATTTGATGCTTAATACGATGAAAGTATGCATTGTCTTAGGTTATTTTGTTAGATAAAGTGTGTTTTTTTCTATATATTGTAGGAAAATTAGGTTTGAAGAGGTCTGAAATGAAAAATGGAAGAAACTATCTAAGAAATTAAAGTATTGATTAGACTACGAGTTGTTAAGTCACCTACGACTCGTAGTCAGACTTGTGAGGATAGTAGTGGCAAGATATGAGCTAAAGGAGTTAAGTACAAATTTACCACCACTCGTAATGAGTGACTATGAGTCGTGATGTGAAATCGTAGTATTAACAGCGGGCAATGCTGAAGTCCAAGAGACAAGTAATGGAAGACTATTAGACGTAAGGTTAGACTTTGACTTGTAGTATTCTGACATATTGTAAACAGCGTGTAAAGTTATAAGGATTGATGCTCTAGTTGTAATGAGTGAAGACCACAAGTCATAAAGACTGGATATGACTCGCCGTAAGGAGTCATAATGATAACAAATTGAGACCCCTGAAGGTGAAAAACTACTGGAGTTATGATGATTAGCAGCATATGACTCACAGGGTGACCCTATAAGTCATGACGACTGAATCCATAAGAGTTATATGATAGCAGGCAATGAGTCATAGCCAATCGTAATGACTCGTTGCCAGAGGTGTAACCACTACCGGCATTGTTTTCTTATATTGTTTAGGTTTTTCTTGTTATTTTGTGACACTATAAATACCCTTGGGTTATGCTTTTATGATGTTACATACTTTTGTTATTTTTCGTATTCATTAACTTCTTGATACTCGATATTTTTGTTCTTGGGTTTTTGGCTTCATAATCAATTAAAGATTTTGGATTTCATTCTTATTATTCTTGTGCAATTATTTACATATATGCTTATTGATTTCCATGGGTTGTTTCACAAGCATGAACGACTAAATTCCTTAACTAGGGTTATGGGAACCTTGGTGGATTAACAATGTAATGAAAGCAGGAGATTCATATAGATTACTGTGATTGCATGTATTATAAAATACATTGTATTGATTATCTTCTAAGCTACTACAGGGCTTGGGATTTCCCATATTTGATATCATCCGTACAAGAGAGTTCAAGATTGGAAAAAGGGGATCACAATCGTGATTCGAGTCTATCAACCCCTATCTGAGCAACTTGAGACCCAAAAAGTTATAGTTGTACTGGGGTCAAAGATAAGGGATAGTAAGGAAACTCCTTGAGACTCAAAAGGTGAAGGGTGAGATTTATCAACACATTGACAAGATGGATAATAATACATAAGTTGTTAGACTTTGCATGCAGAGCAGTTGGATAGGTGAATTTAACATAATTAACTGACGGAGTTAGGAAACCAGGGGGAACACATTCCAATTGTTTGTCTTCTATTATTTATAACTTCAAGGACTCAAGTTTGATTACGTGTTATGTTACTTTCAAAACCCCCATTTACTTTTTTGTATTGCTCATGATTTCATCAAGTTCGACAGATAATTCCATGTTTTCACTGTGGGTTCGACCCTAACTTGATTTGGGTTACTATATTTAACATCGAACGCAGCATACTTATTTGAAAGCTAGTTTTTGGGAGACATCAAATTTTGGCATCATTGCTAGGGAATACAGTGTTAAGTTGTTGATTAGATTTGTTTAAATTTTAGGTCTTTTATTTTTTTTTTAGTTGGGCATACACCGGTGTATTCCTAACACTAGGAGTGAGGCAATCCTTTACTCCTATTAAATCCTGAATTAGAAAGACCGCTACAGCCTAATCGTACGATGAGTAAACAAGTACGAGTAGGCAATTTAGAAGGGGTTCAGGATGAGCTTCACACTATACCTTAGCCTACTCCTGGTGATCCACATAATATTGGTTATAGACAAACGGACCATAGAATTTAGGATGAGAAAGTATGAGTGGCTTAGTAGGGAAATCTAGCCACACCAAGACCAGTATCTGATCATCGAGTAGAAAACTCAACGTTGATCGATATAAAGCATGAGGTGGCAGAGCTGAACATCACAACTTATCTATTTCTACCACCATATGATGAAGATGAGGATATGGTATATGTTGAGCCTACTGAGATAGGAGCCATTATTCCTCCTTCTTTACCCCTAAATGTTAATATTGATATTATCAGTGCAATGATCCAGTGGCTGAATTTAAAGGATGTGTTTTTGGGATGGTCGACAGATGATGGAAATATGAATCCTGCTAATTTTATTAGGATCTTCACTTTTTATACCATTCTGGGGCTGGATCAAGAAATATTAAGATTGAAGTTGTTCCCATTATCGTTGACCGAAGAAGCATTATTGTGGTTGGGGGCACTACCTAGAGGCTAAATCACAAATTGGAACAAGTTGCATAGATAATTTTTGAACCGGTTCTTTCCTTATGTTAGGATGCTACATCTAAAATATGAAATTTACAACTTCTAATAGTTTTCTGTCGAGTCCATGTATGAGGCGTGGTTTCAGTTCAAAAAGAAGTTAAGCATGGTACTTAATCATAGAATTCCAGGGTCTATTTTACTAGAGATATTCTATAGATCCCTCAATATAATTTATAGGGTGATGGAAGATCCAATATATGGAGGTTCACTTATACATCTTCATTAGGATATGGCACAAGAAATGTTAGACGAGATCTCTGTCACTAATCGTGGATGGCACACTCAGGAAGCTGATAGGGGTGCCGGTATGTATTCCATTAGAGTTGCTGGTGACTAAAGAGTTTGTGATGATTTAGTGGCACAAAAATTTGCACAACTTAGAAAAGATTTTGGGTATCTCACAAAACAATTCACAATGATGAATTTTGAAAAAGTGAATGAAGTAGGGGCATAACGGTTTACTTCTAGGGCTTATGAATCTGATGTGGATGAGGAAGAAAAATATTTAGATCGAGAAATGGTAGGTTTATGAGCCAAGGGTCAAGGAAACAAAGGTTGAAACTATTATAGCGACAGGTACCGAGGAAGAAAAAGAGAGTGAGATGGTGATTAGAGGCATAAAGATGACTATAGAGAGAAAAGTGATAGATATGTTCCACCAAGCAGTCGTGATACTGAATCAAGAATGAAAGTAGTGTTTTCAAAGCTGGTGAAAGGCCAAGAGGGTCAGGAAATCTCTCTTAAAGAGATCAAGGCAGACAAATTAAGGTTGAATCAGAAAGTTGAGTCGCATGACACCGAGATAGAACAACTAGAGCAGCAGTTTGGACAAATGCCAGCCACTTTGAATCAGAGACAGCCCGGCACTCTTCCCATCAATACAGTGAAAAATTTGATAAATTGTAGTTAATGTCATGCCATTACCACACAGGGTGGTAAAACCACCATAGATCCCCCATGCTTGCTGTGGAAGAGTCACGAAATAATGGTGATGAGATTATATTATTGAGACAACTATAGAAGAATCTGAAAAATCAACAAGTGTTAAAAATACTAGCGATAAGGATAAAGGGAGGGGAGAGTTTATGAGCCAGTTTTGAAGACCATTCAGATACCTCCCCACCTTTTCACCAAAGCCTAAAAAAGAATTAGAAGAAGGTAAATATTAGAAGTTCTTGTCAATGTTTAAGGAGCAGTCTGTCAATAGTCCCCTTATTAAGGAATTGGAGAAAATGTCGGGCTATTCAAAGTTCATGGAAGATTTGATCACTAGGAAGTGGATGGTGAGCTTTGAGCCCTCTGACAATATGCACCATTGTAGTGCTATTGTTCTAGATCATTAGTAGAAAAAGGGAGGACCCAGGAGCCTTTACTATTCCATGAACTATTGAATTCTTCAACTTTGCTAGGGCTTTATGTGATATGGGAGCATGCATTAATCTAATGCCGCTGGTGGTTTATAAGCAGTTGGGATTGGGGGTACCTAAGCCAACATCAATAAGATTCTTAATGGATGACTGAATAGTGGAGCGTCTAGTTGGTGTTCTATGTGATGTGTTGGTAAAGGTAGCATACTTCATATTTGTCATGCCTCAAATCCCATTGGGATCGATAAACAGTCATAGACGTAAAGGCCCGAGAGAACCAACCAATAACCCTCTACATCTAATGCATGTAAATATAATAACCAAAGGTTCTACTAAATATGATTCAATGCATCGATGAGAACAACCATGTCGGAAAGCACAAAATTATATGTACAAAACTTGACCGTTGGGGCCACAATATCTAAGACCCAAGACACTACCATTCTTAAATTTACATTGGTCTACAAAGAAATTAAAAGGTAAATAGACACTTAGTTAAGGTCAGGACACCCCCCCTACTCTTAACTACTGTACAAGAATAAAATATATAAAATAGACCCGAAAAGCCCCAAATCAACCTGAAGCTCACCAATAGTCAATAGATACCCTGTGCTCCTATTAGCAAGGTGTAGTAGCTAAAGCTCTTATGCCTGCAGCATTAAATACAGTCCTCTTGTAAGGAAAGTTAGTGAAAAAATATATACAAAATATTTAAGGCTGAAAGTAAGTACACACGAAACAAGAGCTCAATAAAAATCAGATACAAGTGTAGAAATAGTGCTAGTGGACCACCTTTATATATACTTGTAAGATTGGGTACATTACATTATTTTCTTTATTTTACCCTTCTTACTTTATAATATTTGTAAGTCATATAAGGTAAATGACCAACTGATCAGTGGTAAACACAAAAATTGGGATTGGCCCATGCTAGGTTTACGCCCCTGAGCTGCCACCCATATATAAGCTAACTAATATTGAACCATGCTAGGATTTTTCCCATGAGTTTATACCTATATTTAATGGTATCAGGATCGGTACATGCTAGGCTTATGCCCCTGAGCTACAGACCTTTTCAATTAAGATTTGCATTACTTAGTTTGATTATCCTTTGAGATGGTTACTTTGGTGGTCATAATGTTATGGTGCCTTGGAACAATAATCTACCAATAAGAGACACATGAATAATCACATAATGCAATGACAAAGAGGTATGAAGTAGATTGTACACAAATAAAATATTTAGGAGCTGAAAATAACATAGGGGTCTTATTTGACTTAAAGGAGAACTCATAAGACTGGATAGTGAATGTAAAAATGTAGACTTAATAATAATCACGCGGTGAGATATTTAAACACATTTGGGAGTAGGATCAAGGTCTTTAGTTACATAGGAGTTCATATGTTGACACTAGGTATCATTTACTATGGGAAAGCTTTAGAAGCTTACATTGTACCAATAGTGATGGATTTAATGCCAAAGAATATGACATAGAGTAGCCTTACATACCTGGTTTTATAACTCTGATGACAACTAAATTAACTTCCCACCTTTAGGTTTACTTATGTACAGTAAAGTATATGGTAAAACTTGTATTAGTTACTAGCAAATGTAGTAGGCAATTTAACTTTGCCAAAACATTAATTGGACAGTAAGCACTTAATTTATCAATAAAGGGTGTTATTTTAACCCTTTTATCCTCCAATTATATCCCCATACCATACAAATTCTTTTAAGATTCCCTAAAAAAATTTGGATTTATTACACCTTCCGAACATTATACAAAACAAGATAGGCAACAAAAATATGCAACAATTAGTTCGGTGGTGTACCACCACACCTTTTTTCTATACTTCAATATGAACTAGTAACACCTTACTCAAAACTCAACCTAGTATCACCTAACATATACACATAAAACAGTCCATAAAACAACCCTAAATTTCCTTTTATTGTAGCAACTAAATATTGAACTCATCATCCCTTGAGTTACTTAATAACAAAACATCCATAATTATTTACCCAAACTCATACATAAGAAGGACAAAATGGAGAAGTCACATTACCTTAATATTATGTAGCTTATCCTTTTAACTTTAACTCTTCAAGAACTTGAACTTTTCTTTACAATTTAAATCAAAGAATAAAAGAGAAGTTTCCTAATATCAAAGAAAAGTGAGCCATTAGCTTGTTCTATATCCTGCCATGTAGTTATAATTAAGTACTTATATCAGGCATTCCTAATCTTTCATGAGATAATTAAGCTAAACCTTAATTGTTTTCACTTACCTTAGCGTGCAAAGATGAGGGTTTCTTTAAGAACCCTAAAGGGATATTTAGGGATGCTATTCTTGTCCTTGAAATAAAAGAGAAAAAAATGAAACTAAAAGGGTGGATATAATGTTTAAAATGATTAAAAAGACCAATTATATTAGTTTTTTACTGAGCCCTCTAGAACCACTCTTAATGACCCCATTTTCAACCACGAATTAGTCCAAGTAGGTGCTGCACCTACTTAATGGTTCAAGCTTCTCAAAATTTAAAAGTAGGTGATGCACCTACTTGCTTAATTCTTAGTTGGACTCAATTAATTTGGGCCTTAGTTGATTTATGTATTGGGCCTTTTCTTTATTTTTTCCTCTTTTATTTAATTTGGGCCCAATTTAGGACATTATTATAGTCCTAAAATAGATCCATAGGCTTGGTCCCATTAATTTGGTCAAAATACCTCAAGTAGATGACCCACTTACTAGCTTAATTAAATCAAGTAAGCACCTCAATATTTTACTCCAATTTTAATCCTTAAATCCTTTTAATCAAACTTACAACTTGTAAACACTTGGTCACTTCAAACTTTAGATTCAAGTACTATCTTGTGATCCTAAGTTTATATAGTTGGAACAATGTTAACTTGGCTGCGTCACATTAAATACCCAATCAATGATAGAAAACTGTAGCCCCCTTCTTCTAATATCTGCATATGATTTGTGTCAATTTTGGGTTGTCTCTAGCTGATATTGGATCACTTTAACCTTTTCCATAGCTTGATGAACAAGATCTGGCCCGAACAATGCAGCTTCACCCACTTTAAACCATCCAATTGGCTATCTACACTTTTTTCCATACAAAGCTTCATATGGTGCCATATTGATACTTGAATGATAGATATTATTATAGGTGAACTCGATGAGAGATATATGATTATCCCAACAACCTTTAAAGTCCAATACACAAGCTCGTACCATATCTTCAAGTATTTGAATGGTACATTTTGCTTGTCTATCTATTTGAGGGTGGAAAGTTATACTTAAATTAACTTGTGTTCACAAATTTCTCTGAAAAGACTTTTAAAAATTTGCAGTAAATTGAGATCCCCTATCTGATATAATAGAGACTGGTACTCTATGTAGCCGGTACTCTATGTAGCTGAACTATCTCTTTAATATACAATTTCACATACTCTTAAACTATATAAGTGATCCTAATAGGTAAGAAGTGTGCTGATTTGGTAAGTCTATCAACTATTACCCATATGGAATCAAACTTTGAAGATGTGCGAGGAAAACAAGTGATGAAATCCATGTATATCATGTCCTTCTTCCATATCTGAAGATCTACACATTGCATATAACCCTCGGGATTTTTGGTGCTTTACTTTAACTCTTTGACAATTTTGACATTGTGCTATAAATTCTGAAATGTTCTTCTTTGTGTCACCCCACCAATACATTCCTTTCAAATCATGATACATTTTAGCTGACCCTGGATGGATGAATGCCTTGAATGATGTGCCTTTATCATAATCCTCTTTCTTATCCCATCTTAATTAGGCATACACAATATGTTTTGGCACCTAAGTATTCCCTCTTGTGTACGCTCAAATGCCTTTTTAATACCACATTTTACATTCTCCTTAAGTTGTAATAGAATAGGATCTGAAGATTTCTTCTCTTTTACTTCAGCTACTAATGAAGATTCTTCCACGTTATGCATAATAAGACCCTTATATGGAGTTTCAAGAAGGCGAACCCTCACATTGGCTAGTTGGTGTAAATCATTAGTCATCCTTTGCCTTTTTGTAGACTACCCATAAGTGCTCACCCTAGCCTTACGAATTAACACATTAGTTATGACATTTGCTTTTCCTGGAGGATACAAGATATCAACATCATAGTCTTTTAATAGCTCAAGCCATCTTCACTACGTCAAATTTAGGTCCTTCTGATTGAAGATATATTGCAAACTTTTATGGTCAGTATATATGTCAACATGAATTCCATACAAGTAGTGATTCCATATCTTTAAAGCAAATATAACTACTGCTATCTCAAGATCATGTGTAGGATAATTTTTCTCATATGGCCACAATTGTATCGAGGTATATGCTATTACTTTAACATGCTGCATCAACACACATCCTAAGATAATTCTTGAAGCATCACAATACATCGTATACCCTTTTGTGCCTTTTAAAAGTACCAATATGGGGGTAGAAGTCAACTTATTCTTTAGATCTTGGAAACTCCTTTCACATGCGTTATTCCATTGAAACTTGGACGCTTTGTACGTTAGCTTTGTTAAAGATTCAGAAATTGAAGAAAATCCTTCAACAAACCTACTATAATAACCTGCCAATGCAAGTAAACTACGAATCTCTGTAGGCATTGTAGGTTTTGGCCAGTTTTTTTTATAACTTTTATCATTTGAGTATCAATATTTGTTCCTTCATTAGATACAATATGACCAAATAATGTCGTAGATTTAAACCAAAACTCATAGAGAACTTTCCATATAACTTATGATCATGAAGAATCTATAACACCTGTCGTAAGTAACTAGCATAGTCCTCTTTTGATCTTGAATAAACAAGACTATCATCTATAAATATTATCACGAACACATCTAAGAATGGATTTAACACCCTCTTCATCAAATCCATACAAGTTGTGGTTGCATTATTTAGACCAAAAGACATGACTAGAAACTCGTAATGACCATATCATGTTTGAAAAACTATCTTGGGTATATCCTTCTCTTTGACCCTCACTAGGAGGTAACCTGACCTCAAATCAATCTTTGAGAAATACTTGGTGCCTTGTAACTGATCAAATAAGTCATCAATTATTGGAAGGGGATATTTATTATTAATAGTTACCATATTCAATTGCCGGTAATCAATACACATTCTCAATGAGCTATCTTTCTTACGTAAAAATAACATTGGTGCGCCCCAAGGGGACATACTACGCCTTATGAACCCTTTTTCTAGCAAGTCTTTTTATTGCTCCATCGATTCCTATAATTCTGCTAGGGACATACTATATGGAGGAATTGAGATTGGTTGAGTACCTGGAATCACATTAATACAAAAATCTACTACTCATTCTGGAGGCAAAACTAGAATATTCTTCAGGAAATGTATTTACCACTCGAATAGCTTGAAGCATTGGTGGCTTCACATCTGTATCCTTCACTCTAACTAGATTGTATATGTAACCATTGGAAATCATCTATTTTGACTTAAAATAAGGATTAAATTTACCTTTTGGTGCACCAATATTTCCCTTCCATTCAAGGGCTGCCTCCTTTGGAAAATGGAAATACACCCTCTTAGTTCAAAAATCTACCGTGACATAAAAAAAAGCCAACTAGTCCATATCTATTATAACATTAAAATCTACCACTTCTAACTCTACAAGGTAAACCGTTGTATCATGACCACAAATAGTTACTATACAGTTTCTATAAACTTTTCTAGCTATAATAGATTCACCAATCGGCAAAGAAACTTCAAATGGCTTAACTAGTAATTTTGGTGTTCTTTTAAACTTTCCAGCAACCAATGAAGTGACATATGATAATGTAGAACCCTAATAAACTAATGCATATACATTATGTGCAAAGATGGACAATTTACCTGTAACCACATCTGGAGAAGCCTCCAAATTTTGTCGATCCACCAGAGCATAAGTATGATTCTGAACCCTACTATAACTAGCTGCTCCTTTAACACCTCTACCATGATCTATAGGTTGTACATCCCTTCATAAAAAAGGCACTAATGATAATGATTTGATGGCTGATCAAGTAGGTTGTTCCATACCACCCATGTCCCTCTATAGGCATTCTCTTATCATATGCCCCGACATATCCCACCAAAATAAAGCATCTATCCCAAATCGACATGCACCTATGTAAAGCTTTCCACATTATTTACATGGTTGTGGAGGAGGTCTTAATTGGCTAATACTCTATTTCTCTTAAAACCCTATTGCTCGTGAACTCTAACTATTACTTATTTGACTAAACTAACTACCTTTGGACCCTTGAAACCACGATGGAGGACTAGATGTAGAATAAGAAGATACCAGCCTAGGTTTTCTATTAGAAAACTGATTCCTAAACTCTCATTGGGATGTCATAAACTTCCCCGTAGATCTAACCCTTTTGGAATACCCTCTTTCCAATTCTTGTGTTCTCCTTCTTTGCCTATGATCCTCTATTTTTTGTGAAAAAGCTTATATCCTTGCTATGTCAATGTATTTGATAAAAGCAGTAATAGTACAATATCTAACTAAATATGGATCCAATCTATACATATATCGATGAACTCTATCATCCATAGTAGCTACTACATTAGGAGCATACATAGCCAAAGAGTTAAACTAGAGGTTGTACTCTCTCACGCTCATATTTCCTTGATGAAGATTCAAGAACTTATATGCATGGGCCTCTCAAATCTCAAGTGGAAGGTAATGATCAATAAATTCCTCTTGGAACTCATTCCAACTAAATGAAGGTTCATCTATACCCCTATATTATTTCCAGTCTTCATACCAAAATATAGCCTCCTATTTTAATCTATATGTTGCTATCTCAACTGTATCTTTACCTGATACATTCATGATGTCAAGAGCTTTTTGGATTTTATCAATAAAATCTTATGGGTCTTTATTAATATCTGATCCAGTGAATGTGGGAGGATCCAACTTAAGAAAATCCTGTGTTCGTAAGCTAGCTGGCCTATTTGCACCACTAGAACCTATTGCTGGATTAGCTTGTCCTTGAGCCTGTCCAACAACTATATGAGCTAGCAATTGCACCGCATTACTTAGATCTTTCTTAGTAGGATTAAAAGGTGATTCTAAAGTTGATGTTCATCCTCTCCTTAGCTCTTCTGGGGATAGAGGAGTAGAAGAGGTTTGTGATACAAACTGAGCTTGGTCCTAACTTTGATTAGCTTTTCTAGGTGGGGACTTGTTGGTACCTTCTCCGGTAGCCATATCTACTAGCTTATATATATTCTTAGTCCTTCTTATTACTGGCATCTTTACTCTAATGAGATACAAAAGTATATTTAATGGTTAAATATGACTTCACCTACAACTTGGACTCTATTTCACTATCTAAGATATAAAGGAATAGCGATAACTCCTAAATGTCCCATAGCCTCCTGATTATAGATGTGGTGCACAACCCGACCATAAATAAGACTCTACATTGAGATGGATTTGTAGACTCCCTAGCAATACCTGTTCCGATACCAATTTTTTCACGTCTCAAATCCAATTGGGGCGGACAGGAACTCGTAGCCATAAAGGCTCGAGAGCACCAACCTATGACCTTTTACATATGATGTAAGCATGATAACCAAAGGTTCTGCCAAATATGATAAAATACATCTTTGAGAACAACCACGTGGGTAACCATAAAATTATATATATATATATATATACTTGGCCATTTGGGAAACAACATCTAAGAGACAAGACACTACCATGCTTAATTTTACATTGATCTACAAAGCCTCTAAAAGTTAGACACTTAGTTAAGGTTGGGACAAACCCCTGCCATACTCATAACTACTTCACAATATCAAAATATATAAAACAAACTGGAAAAGCCCCAAATCAATGTAGAGCTCACCAACAGTCACTGGATACCAAATGCTTCTACTAGCGAGATGTATTAGATGAAGCACCTGTGACTGCAGCATGAAATACATGCCCCCCGTGAGGGACATCAATACAAAAATATTTATTGAATATGTAAGGCTTAAGGTAACTACACATGATA
>NW_025856828.1:0-1869 GCF_002878395.1 Capsicum annuum
TAGCACCTATGTTAGTGAGTAGTTAGGGGTCCTCACGGGTTGGCCCCAAAAATAAGGGCCTTTGCTCTCTTTGTTCCATTGTTTTTCCCCCTCTTCTCTACTCCCACTCACGGCCTTTCCCTTCCTTTCTTTCTTCCTCCTTTCCTCCAACGCCATCACTTGTTGATGAACTTTAGTTACTTGTGGCGGTAAGAGAGGGTGGAGTGTGTACCTTCGGCCATGGAGCTCTATAGTGTACCTATTGGTTCGCCCATGGTCTCCCAAAAATAAGTGGCACGCTTGCATTGGAATAACATCACAAGACACCTCGTCAAGGCAGTTTCTTACCTTAAATCGTATCACCACTTGTCGGTTTACCTTTAACTCCCCACGCTCATTCAACCATTGAAGCTTGTATGGGTTAGCATGAGGTATAGTAGGCAGCCTCAAAGCACCAACCAAAGTACGACTAGAAATATTAGCACAACTACCCCCATCAATGATCACAGAGCACACAACTCCCTTAATAATACATTTGGTGTTAAAAAGGTTTTCCCTTTGACTAGGATCAACCAACGTCTCACTAATCACGACTCTTCTCAATACAAAACATGGCATCTCAATCTCACCATCACACGACAAACATCTTCCTCATCCCCTTCCCTTGGCTTCTCGGGTTCTGCCCTTTCTCCTTCTTGAGATTGATCATGAATCTCCTTCGGTTCAAGTCCCACCTCCTCCCCAAAAAAGTACAGTTTCCCCTTCCTTAGGATCACATTTCTCCTATTTGGACACTCATTAGCCTTGTGTCCCCAACCTTGGCATTTAAAACATTGGAAGCCCTTAGAATTAGAAGAGGAATGTGGTTTACCTTCATTTCTCGAAGGGTACCTTTGGTGAGCCTTGTTCTCGGCTTGGACAACCTTGTCCTTGGGTTTCTCCATTAGATGGATAATTTTTGTCCTTGTACCAACCCGAGTGAGATTGCCCCTTGAGCTTGACACCCGGTTTCTCCTATAATTCTCTCTCAACTTCCAAGGCGACTTGGAAGATGGCATCAATGGTGTCGAACTTGTGAAATGTCAATCGTGAGGCAATGTCCCTATTCAACCCCACCTTGAATCGAACGATGTCGTGGCTCACTTGTTCCCGTCGGTGATCAAGTTTCAAAATGAGTTGTTGGAACTCATCATAGTAAGCCACGACGCTTTTGTTCCCTTGCCTCAAGTTATTCAACTTAGCAAGGAGCTCTTGATGGTAACTCTCGGGTAAGTACCTTTGTCTCATGAGGTACCTTAACCGAAATCAAGGATGGGGCTGCCCCTCAATCAAAACATTGTCAAATCGCTTTACATACTCCCACCATGTAGTAGCATAACCCTTATAATGTGCAATCACATAACAACTCTTTTTCTCCTCGGTAAGGTCATTAACTTGGAAGATTCTCTCACAAGCGAACTCCCAAGCTAGAAACTCTTTCGGATCACTCTCACCTTTGAATGTTGGAAGCCTCACCTTGATAGTATTTAGCGCTACATCACGGTTTTGGTTCCCTTGTTGGTTCCAATGACCAACTCTTCCTTCTCGGCCATGAACTTCCCTCAGATCACCTTTCCCGACCCCTCATCTCCTTCCTTCTCGTGTAAACATAATCATACAGTCCATAACTAGCATGTTGTTCTCCTCTACCATACCCCTCAACATGGACGGGTCTATTTGGGGTAAGTGGAGCTTGTAGCGGCGGGATTGGATTTGGATAGTGAGGTCTTTTGTCAAGTGGAGTTTGGATATGGGAGGGCTCGAGTTTGGTGGTGGTATTTGAGTTCCAAGTCCTTCTTGTTGGACTTGGTGAAGTGGAGGGTGGCTTGGTCTATTATGATCTCGGTTTTG
>NW_025856829.1:0-3015 GCF_002878395.1 Capsicum annuum
CGTTTTACAGGGTATGCCTTAGTATGCCATGTACTTGAGGGATGTGATTTCTAATAAGGTAAAATTAGAGGATGTGGGGGAAATAACACTCACTGAAGAGTGTAAGGAACTATAATGACACAGAAAATACCTACGAAATTGAGAGATCTGGAGAAGTTTAGTCTACCTATCAAAATTGGGAGTAAAATGGTCCATGCATTAAGTGAATTAGAGGCTCATAAATCTAATTCCCCTATCTTTGTTTGACATATTGTGCTTGGGAAAGCCTAAATCAACCAAGTTGGTTTTGCTGTTAGCAGACAAATTAATGGCATTACTCGGAAGGAATAATTAAGGATGCGCTAATAAAGGTTGGTTAATTTGTTATTTGTGCTGACTTTATTGTTCTTGATTTGGATGCAGACGAATAGGTACCAGTTATCTCGGGGCATCTATTTTTAGCAACTGGAGGAGCTTTAATTAATGTTAGAGAAGGCACACTTAAAATGAGTGTAGAAGATGAAGAGGTGGTATTTGATGTTTACAAAGCACCTAATATAATTCCCATTATAAAGATTTATATATGATTGATGTTGTTGAAAGGGACAAGTTTTAGGAGGTTAACCCACAAAAGCCCTCTTCGCACTACCTAATTGAGCGACCTAAGATGAACCCATTACTTTTAAACATGATGAAGGTTGAAGTTTAAAAAGATATTGACCTTGGGAGTGCAAACTCAAGAGGTTAGAAATAAATAAGAAAATAGATCCCAAAGAGGGGGTAAAAAGGTGAAAAATTTAGTTGAGTTGAGTTAGGTCGTGCCGTGATACTAAATTAACAGCTGCTTGAGAGGCAACCCAAGTGAATTAGGTATGTTTTATTTTTATTTTTTGGATTTTACTTGACGTAGTTTTTGTTTTTGTTGAGTCACGGGTTGATGGGAAGTCTGAGTACCTGAAACTTGATCTTAGAAGCATGGTAAATAGTGAGTGTGGGATCCCATGGACCTCCTTTATGTGTAAAGATGCTAGTAGATAGGCCTAGAGGCCTCAAAGTATATTCCTATATCTTACTTTTAAAATTCACTTTAGGGACAAAGTAGATTTTTAAGTGTGGGGAGGGGAAAATTCCCAATTTAGACTCAATTTAAAAAAAAATGGTGTGAGATATTCTTGTTGGTGCTATTTTTGAGTACATGGTGCAAGGTTTTAATTGTAAAACCAAATTTATTGAGTGAATTTCTACTTTTAAGACTTAAGCTCAAGTTTTTGACTCTTGTACTTCTTAGCTTAAATTTGAAGTCATGCTATTGTTGGTTGGGAGTTTATGATGATCCTATTGATTTGAGCAAGTGCCATATGTGATGTGTGGTATTTGTATATTCCTTGTTACATGTGATGTCTAGAACTTTCCAGTGTGTGTGTAAAGCGAAATAAAAAGTGGGGGTTTAGGATATGATTTCGGTATTTTTTTTGATATCCTTGTTTTATACGTTCTATTTGTCCTATCCTTTGTGTGTTCTCCTAGGTAACCCCCATTGAGACTTTAGCCTTTTCTTTGGTATCCAATTAAGTTGTCTAATCCCTTCTTTTATGGACCTTAATTTGATCCAATACCTGCTAGGCACTTTTATGGAAAATTGATTTAGTAAAGGATTTGAGAAATTGAAGAAGAAAATGGTGAAATTAATGCCCTAAGGTAATAGTTATTGGTGTTTATATTTTAGGTATGGTGGTTTGAATTGATATAAATAGTGTTAGAAATATCCTCATTATTGTAGAAAATTAGAAAAATTAAATCTTAAAGGAATAAACAATACGCTCACTATGTGTTTATGAAAGTGCTTAAAAGAGATGGGGCAAAACAAAAGAATGGGGTAGACAAAAATGTGTAAATTGGTTTTTGGAGATTGGTTTTAAATGTATAATGGAGTATATTAAAGGGGTTATGTAGGTTATTCACTATTCTAAAAGAGTTTCTACTCGTCCCTTAGCCTATATTACAACCCAAAAAACCTATATGATCCTATACTTGACATTCTTATATTAGTGGAGCATTAAACTAAGGGAAATCGTATGGGTCATTGCATGTATGTTTTGAATTCCTTGCGAGTGCTAGTGTAATTTGATTCTTTTACCCATCATGTAATGAATTGCTTAATTATTAGTGATTATGGATAATTCTCTTGTTGTGAGGACACATGTTTAATGAATGTGGGTGATTTGTTTGATGACCTTGATTGAATGATAAGCATGAGTTTGCAAAACTAGGTGAATCAATTCTTAAGGCTAGGATGTTTTGGAGTAGTTTTCATAATCTTTATATTGTATTTCTAACATACTTAGTGTAGAGACTTACATTCTGTGTAGTCATGGTGGTACTAGCTTGAGTTTCTTACATATAGTAAAAATGTAGAGTCTTCAGATCATGTTGTTTATCGTGAATAGTTAATCCAGGACGAACAAGGATTTAAGTGTGGGGTAGTGATGTTGGGTATATTTATGCATTCTAGTGTCACTATTCTTGTCTTTTTAGCCTTATTTTAAGGATAGTTCGTATGCTATATGGGTTAATAAGGATATATATGTGTATCAAAGTGTTAAAGCATGTGTTTACAGTGTTCAAAGTGAATTCAAAACAAGTTTGGCTTTAAATGAATCATTTAGAGTTCCATCGAGGAAATTAGTGTACTAGCTTGAGCTAGGTGCTTATCGAGTCTAAATCGATGGATTATAATGTGATAAATGAGTTAAAAATAGTTTAATAGTGTATTTCTATTTGGAACAACCTTTTATAATGTGCAAGGGTCAATTGGATCAAGCCAAGAGTCAAATCAATAAGTTAGAAATCAAATGAATGAAGCGTACGCTTAGCTCGTGTTTCTAGTTCACCGTCTTGGATGTTGTCTAGATTAGAGCTCTAAATTGAAGTGTTTTATGTTGTATTGTGATTTTTTAAGGTATTATGATGATATATGAATGATATACAAGCTTAAAATCAAGTGAAAACAACTCAAAAAGGTTTTGAATGGATCTA
>NW_025856830.1:0-4001 GCF_002878395.1 Capsicum annuum
CTAAAATTGAGTCTCCTGTATGTAAAGTTGGAGTGCGTCATAGCAACTTTGGTCATAGTTTGAAGGGGTACTGGATGCGTATCTCTGCAATAATCTATTGTGGAAGTTTCTGTTGGAAAGGCTATGCTAGGGCGTGTGATCGACGGCTTGGGATTATCTGGCGATGAGAGGGGGTCTCTAAGCAATCGCGAGCGAAGACATGTGGAAGTGAAAGCCCATTAGATTATTGAACGTAATCAGTGCACGAGCTTATGCAAACAGGTATAAAATCGGTAGATAGTCGAGTTCCTATAGGCGGGCGACTGATTTTGCCTTGTAAGGCAAAACAGAGTCCTCGCCTTGCTCTTCACCATTAACTAACGACGTTTAAAGGTTATAAAGGGCAAGGCGTAAGCCTTCATCGCCTTGTACCATATGAAATTTTTCGATTTTCGTTTGCCCATTCGAAATTTTGACTGAAAAAAGTTGTCGTTTAGGGTCCGAACTCAAATATATAGTATGGTATGCACACAACCATTTTCTAATATGCTATTATTGGAAAGGTCCCTATAGTAACACCATTGTTCATACAATATGCAAAAGAAAATACTATATATATAAGCTTGATGATGATCGTAAACAAGAATATCGCGGTAGCCATGATCGATAAGTTGAGGGAAGATCCTCCGCGGTTTCACCTTCACGAGCTTGCTCCGATAACTATCTACTACGAACACCTTTCACTAGAGAAGTCGTCGTAAAAGTATGTTGTAACAAAGGAAACAATGATCCTATTCAATTTACCTGATACAAAATGAACCATATCTTTACAATGAATATAAGAATCAAGACAATCGTTTTCACGTAGAAACAATAAGTGAAGGAAAAAAGGCACGTAGCGGAAGGGGCTGGGGTGGGGGTGGGGGTGGGGGTGGGGGGTATCGTTCTTTTATTGCTTAAATCATCGATTGTTAGTAACAATCTCCATGCCAACAACAACATACCTAGTGTAACGACTCTAGGAAGCGTTGGATGTATGCAGACCTTACTACCTTTGTGGGGTTAAATCGTCAATTGTTAGTAACAATCTCCACGCCAACAACAATATACCCAGTGTAACGACTCTAGGAAACGTAGGATTTACGCAGACCTTACCCCTACCTTTGTGGGGTAGAGAGGTTGTTTACGATAGACCTTCAGCTCAACAATCTCTATACCAGAAGTTCTAAAAACCGAAGGAATTCAGCATCATAGAAATCATCTCAACTCAAAGCATATAGCAATTCTGAGACTGTGTAACCAAACCATACGCGAAATGAAGCCTCTATTTTACGGTTAATTCTTCTCGTAAAGGATTAAAACACTGGTTGATTTTGAACTGGTTGCTTGAGTCTACATACTGAAGAAACCGTACTTGGTATTCGCCAGACTTCAGCCTATGTTGTGCCACTACGGAATTGACAGCTGTCTTTCTCCGACTAGAGATTTCTTAACTTCTTCAACTACTCGTTATGGATGGTTTCATGCGGGGTAGAGGTAGGCCGAAAAAATATTGGAGGAAGGTGATTAGGCATGGCACGAAGCAGTTGCAGCTTACGGAGGATACGACCCTTGATAGGCTAGTGGGTAGGAGTGCGTCCTTACTAATAGGGAAGAGTGATTTGTGTAGTTGTGCCTCTAGTCATAGCGTTATGCATGCGTCTTGTAGTTTCTTGTTTGTGGTGTTTTGGTGGTGTTGGTGATTTCGGGTAGATAGTTTATAATATTAATCAACGGGTCTCTTGTTTCTTGTATCATTCTATTGTGTGTTTATGTTTTTTGTTATATCGGTGTTTGTCCTGAGTCGGGGTCTATCGGAAACAGCCTCTCTACTTTATCTGAGGTAGTGGTATGGACTGCGTACACTTTACCCTCCCCAGACTCCCACTTTGTGCGATTACACTGGGTATGTCGTTGTACTTGTTATGTTTCACTAGCTACAACTATAAGGTGATAAACGCAACACTCATAACTGAACTTCACAGCTAAAATCGTTAAATCAACAAACGTACATGACTACATACCTTCGATCTGTTGGGAAGGACCCGCATTGTCGCTGATATCTACTTGTACGGGGCAAATAATATCGATGAATTATGGCCACCGAATCCAAATGAACTAGATAGTGCCACCTTAACATCCAATCTTTCTTTTTTGGAACTCACGAGAATATTCGTATCCTGTTATGCATAACAGATGCATCATCAAATCGCCTAGTCGCTGGTCCAACCGTAAATGGTTGCACGATAAGAAATGAGATGCTATACGCTCATCTCATATAAGAAATGTATTTGTAACGTGATAGAAAAGTCGAGATAAAAGATCAATGCAAATGATGTGAACAGACTTGGCAGTAGATCGTGTTCAAACGGACAATAAACAATTGAACGATGCAATGAAAAGAGAGAGCCATACCACACCGTCATCTGGATTTTCAAGATTTATATTCGGATGAACCCAACCAGTTCGTATTGCCTGCAAAATCCGTTTGAACTCTCAGTCAGACTCGAGCAATAGTAAATTTACGATGATTAGCAGAAATGAAAATCGTTAGGAATTGGTAATTAAAACATGAATCGACAGAAGTTTTCAGTAAATTTCCGCGGAAAAGACAATCTTTGTCGACTAAAGAAAGCTAGTATTATGAGGAAAATGCGATATTCATAAACACGTAAACTATACAGATGATGTTTTACACGAGAAACTAGAAGCGATAGCAGTCAAGTATATGAACTAAAGCTACCTGAATAGTTGTTATGGCTTCAACAGCACCAGCACCTCCTAGTAGGTGACCGATCATAGACTTCGTGGAGTTCACCCGTAACTACAAAAAATGGAGTAACAATTGATTAATAACAATACCGAGCATAATCCCACAAGTGGAGTCTACAGAAGGTAGGGTGTACGTGGACCTTACCCCTACCTCGTGGAGGTAGAGAGGTTGTTTCTGAAAGACCCTCAGCTTAAAACTGAACGAACGGTCATAAACAACGGTAGTTTGTAGAACCTCTGACCTCTGGATTCTCGCCGAAACAATGTACAATCGCTTGGTACTCTCGGAGATCCCCTGCCGGTGTGGAAGTGCCATGTGCATTAATGTAGTTCACGTCTTCCTTGGAGACACCAGACTGCGCTAACGCTTTCTTTATGCATAAGATAACACCAGCTCCTGCTTATTCGCGGAAATGCAAAGATCACGTTATTTCCTATTATAATTCAATCTTACATTACACAAAAACGAAGACAGGCATATTACATAAAAGAGACACTCAAACTTGGCAACTAAAAACGTTCCAACTAGTCCCCGCTGTGTCTCATGGACACCCGTTTGGAGGTGTCTAGATGTATCATTTTGTAAGTTGAAGCGTTCAACTGACACAGTGGAGACGAGTTGAGGTATATAGATGTGCATACTAAAAGTTGGAGTGCTTACGCGCCAGCTGAAGCCAAGTTTGAGCGTCTGTTTAGGTGTTACGCCAACAAGATATCAAGCATTTTTCATGCTCGACGATTTGATGTCGGCAACACAAAAGGAAAACCGATTAAGCAACAAAACTGCTCTACCGATCTAATAAGACTGGTTTACAAGTTGAAAAACATCCGATTCTGTATAAAACTATCTGCAGTTAAAATCCCAACCTGGCCAGTCTACCCCCCTATGTCGCTCGGACTCTTCAAAAATGTCAATGGGTGAGTATCGGATTCTCCAAAAGTAGGTGCATTTTTGGAGAATCCGACATGGGTGCAGCATCAAAAATGAAGAGTCCGCGCTACTTAGGTCTCCCCCGGGGAAATGAAAAATTCGAGAGAGCAAAGTACCTTCAGGATGAGGCTCGGTCATATGATAAGCATCACACGTAAAGCTTCCACCTAGAAATTCAGCGTAGATAGTTGCACCTCTTCTCTGCTCATTCCGACAATGAAACTAAAGGCTTAAATCACAGAATTATCTGGATAGCAATCGGCATTCTTATTTTTCTCTT
>NW_025856831.1:0-1489 GCF_002878395.1 Capsicum annuum
GTATTGACACCCCTCCAGTCGGGGCAGAGATTGGACCCCAGCTTAGCTATTATAGCATATTTGGGGCATGTCGGTTAGATAACTACTTCCCATAGTTTCAGTTACAAATTTCAAGACTGTCATCTATAGCTAACCAGTCTCAGTAAAAAATCAGATAGCTCTTCAGCTTTCAGTATATCAGGGCTGTCAGATACAGTCAACTCAGAAATAGAATAGAACTCAGATAGTTTTCTTCAGATTTATGGACTGTGAGATATAGTCACTTATGCTATCAATCACAACAGTTATCAAAACTGATACTATCAGTACTCAGCTTCAGGACTATCAGATACAGTCAATCAGACCAGTTTTTCATAATTCAAACTATCAGAAACAATTATTCATTTATCAGTAATGAAATATCAGTCTCTTAGTATATTAGTAATAAGTATCAGATCCATCACTTATTAGTGATTTACATATCAATATCAGTAAACTCAGTCTTCAGAATCTTATTAACAATACACTCATGTTGTCAGTATTCAGACTCAGTAGTCCGTATCTCCACGAGTTCAGTTATAGTTATGTATGCATGTATGTACTCTCATGTTCATATCAGTCAGTATTTTTCATGCATATAACCCTTTGTATTTAGCCTACCTCACTCATATACTTAGTATATTCAGACGTACTGACGCATTTTTGGTATGGTGCTTTCTCTTATGTTACACCATAGGTTCAGAGGCATGAGCTCCAAATCAGGAGTAGATTCCAGGATCAGTAGTCAGAGTTAGACGTGAGTCCTCATCCTTTGAGGACATGATGATTTCATTTCTATTTCAGTTTTCAATTTATTTCAGTAGTTGGAGTTAGTTGGGGACATGTCCCATCAACTCCCTATTCAGTTCAGTTAGAGGCTTTCAGACTAGATGTCAGATTAGATATTCAGACTTTAGTATTTATATTTCTTTTTTGTATTGTTATACCATATTTTCCAGATATGTATCAGTATTGAACCTTATGGACTTACAGTTCATGTTTCTGCATATTTTATGAGATATTATGCAGTTTACAGGTACAGATATTAGTCATGGGTTAGCTTGTGGTCCCTCAGGGTCATGAGCATCGTGTAGCATTCTGGTTCAACAAACTGGGGTGTTACATTCATTCTCGAAGAAAATTATTTAAGCTGAAGTACTAATATTAAGAAGGCTAAGATCGTACACTTAATACTCATGTGTTGAATTATGGTTAAGTAACTGAATCTTAAACATGATACATATACTGAGCCGAGTTTCATGAATACATGCTATGGCATGAGGATATTTATATAGCTAAGATATAAAATGAGAGAGATAATTTAAGAGAAACCATTACCTCAAGCTAAGTCCAAATTCGAAAGGAAAAGATGGGGACACTTGACTTGCATATCTAATTCTTCCTCCCATGTGGCTCCCTTAATGGATTAATATTGCAATAGGACTTTAACCAAAGAAACTTCTTAATTCCT
>NW_025856832.1:0-3349 GCF_002878395.1 Capsicum annuum
ACTCTTTATACTTATTATGTACAAAAATACCTCCTATTCTCGACTTTTAACTCTTTCCAGCTGATGAGCGTGAGGCATCATCCATAATCCTCATATGTTTGATATCTCTACCACAAGATCCTCATTCATTAGTAACGGGGCTTGCGATACTTACTTCTTAAAGGCATCATTTTTCCTCAATTTTATCAATTCATACTGACTCTACATCTTTATCACCATCGTTAAGGACTCTCCCAGACACCCTTATTGGATATATTTACTCTTCAAGAAAACTTAAAATTATTCTGAATCCAAAATATATCAAAATCTAGATTCATCTATAGCAGTTTGTTTGGACGAAGGCCTACCTCTGGCAAAAATGAGGCTTCAAAATATAGGACGCGCTTACTTGAGATTTTCAGAATGCAGTTGTCCATCAACATGAACTAACTCTTTAACTTTTATTTGTGTTTGCATTATCCCCAAACAGAGGTGATATTGTTGATCGACAGAACTATCCTACTTAAGCTATAAGGATGAATGTATTCTTATCTTGGAGCAATAACTCGAGACATTAAGAGGGGAACTATACCAAGGAGGGGACCCCATACATTCATCCATGGCTACTCTACTACGTCCTCCTCTTTTTTTGTCACTAGGAACTCCAATACCTGAACACTATCAGTCTGTACAACCTCCCACAACAACTATTGGCTTAACAAATCCATAATCCCCGTTCACACCCATCAACTCCCATAATTTTCCTCATTTGCACCCCACAACCCAATGTTATCATATCTGTTTGTGATATTCAACAAATAAATCATGCTACCTTTTGAGAACCATATATTTCTCCTATATGTGTGAATGAAACACCCGCTTTAGCTATACCTACTAAAAATAGGGTTTTGATATATTCAAGGATGAAAGAGGAAGATGACATAATCATTAACAAGCTTCGTGATCTAAAGTAATCGACGAAACACCTCTAAAAACTCAAGTCAATGAACATTTGAACTACAAGGATTTATGTATCCATCCAGATGTTGATTTTCCAGTCGGGTTTAAGCTACCTAAGTTTGACTTGTTTGATGGAACCGGCGATCCTCATACTCATTTAAGAGCATATTCTGATAAATTGGTAGGGATTAGCAAAAATGAGAAACTCATAATGGAGTTGGTCATTAGAAGTTTGTCTGGTGAGGCTCTTGATTAGTATACCAAAGAAGACCCTCGTCATTGGAGGAAATGGAGTGACATGGCTGAAGACTTTATGAATTGTTTCAAGTTTAACACAGAAATCACACCTGATCGATTTTTCCTCATTAGTATACAGAAGAAGCCCTTTGAATCATTCTAGGAATATGCTCGATAATGGAGGTCCAAGTCAGGAAAAGTTCAACCATAAATGGACGAAAGTGAATAGACAAAGTATTTTATCCCCAGTTAAAAGGGTGTTTATTTCGAAAGGATAATGTCCACATTAAGGCAGAAGTTTGCCGATTGTGTCAAAATGGATAATTTTATTGAAGAGTCAATTAACTCTGGAAATATTAAGTCGACAAATAGCTTAAGCAAATCTATTTAGTTAGAGTTCATCAAAGGAGCTAAGGTAGAGAATGAAGAAGAAGTATTTGCTGTAATGCAACACCCCTCAATACCTGAATCATCCCAATCACTTCAAAATCCTGATAACAAATTGATGAAAATATCGAATCACAAATTGCATCATGCTAATAATATCCAAAAAAATTACCTTCAACCCCAATCTCCCACATACCAAAACCCATTATGACCATGTGTACCAATCTATTATCAAAATCAGACACCTTTTGTGCTAAGACAAAATTTGAAGGGTAAGCACAATCGAAGCCACACTCAATTTGTTGAACTATTGACACTTTTGTTTGAAAGACTGAGAGCTGTAAATTTATTGCAACCCAAGATGGGGAAGATTCCTAACCCATTACCTAAATGGTTCGATGAAAGAAAGAAATGTGCTTTCTACTCTGGTTTTAGGGGCACGATACTGGAGATTGTAATAGGTTAAGACATAGAATTGAGTGCTTGTCAAGGCTGGGGAAATCCAATGTGTCATAGTGCAACCAAATGCAAATAATGATATGGTGCTTATTCATGAAAATAAAAGAGTGTAGATGACATGAGGGACATCATCCTCCATGTCAAGCCAGCAGGTCTTTCTAGTAAGATACTCTACAAAGAAGTGCTAACTTTAGCGGGATATACCATAGAGATGAATCCAAGATAATCGACTCCGGAGCAGTCAATAGATTCCTATGTTTGAAGGCATAAGATTTTCTTCTAATTATCATATAACAGAACTACGTTCTGACCTGATTTCTCATAGTGAGATACGTAGGCATCCCTCATCGGGTTTGGTTATACTTAATAAGAAATGTTTCCAATTTTGTAACTAGAACTACGTGCGACCTAATTTCCCTTGGTAGGATACGTAGGCAACCTATATAAGGCCCAGTCCCTTTATAATACAAAATTCCATCTTTTTAAATGAAAAATGAAATTTGAGCATGAAGAGATCTAGAAGACCATCCACCTTCCATTAAATATGGCTTTAGATACATAATTTATGCCCTTAGATCCATGAAAAACCATCGTCAGGTAAAGTCCCTCCAAATGACTGGGGAAAAATTTAGAGAACGCTCCAAAAATCAATGAAGGCTAGGGCATTCAACTTGGAAGTGTTACAACCAAGGTTGATTGTAAAACCCCATAAAAATTCATAGCCTAATTCAGTCCTAAATATCATGAAAAATAGGGTCCCAAACTTAGAAATTTTAGCTAAGTATTTACACTTAGAATTATTTTTAGCCTTAATAACTTAACAATCTCAGTTTTGATCATTACAACCTTAAAATGGATTTTTAAGTTGATTCATGATCAGGGATGTCAATAGGTGTTCTCGAACGAGTTTTAGATTTTTCAAACATCATTTGAGGCATGTTTAAGAGTCCAAAATAGTAGATCGATGCAATCTTGATGCATCGCGTCGCCTATCATGTTGACATATATCTTTGCCCAGTTTCTAGTGCAAATTATAGTGAGCCAACGCAATATCGATCCGTCGCATTAGCTATTGTGTCAACCATCGATGCGGTGCATCGACCAACGCATCACTGGGCACAATTTTTTCTCTATTAATTCCACATCTAGAGTGGTAATTTAGTCATTTTTCTAGTTTTATTCAGCCCCAAAAATATAAGATTAAGCCTTTCTAAAGGCAAAATTCACTCATTATTCACTCATTCTCTCAAAAACACTCAAGAATAAACCCTAGGGCATTCAATTTCAAGTCCAAACCTCAAGAACACATCCCCAATCTTCACGAATT
>NW_025856833.1:0-4385 GCF_002878395.1 Capsicum annuum
GTGATAATGACGTGCATTGATATGATGATGGTATAGTGCAAGTGTAATATACTTTTGATTGATATTGTATTTTTAAGATGGTATTTATTTTTTATTTTTTTAAAAGTTAGAGATGAATAATTAATTATAAAGTTAAAATATTAAAGTAAATTAAGTGGAGAAGTCAAAATTTTTTATATGACTTTTCTCTTGAAAAATATGGACTCGTTAACTTTTCTATTGCCATAAATGCTATGCACGTGGCCTATATTCTTCCATCAATTTACCAAAGTGCACGTGGTCCTTTCGTCTATCCTCATTTCTATTTCTCATTTAATTGATTTTATTATTTTTAATTAGGCTTATATAAAATTATTTAAATCTAACATATTTAAGTAACTTAATAACATAATAAATGATGATAATTAATTATAATAAATAAAAGTAAATAGATTTTATTATTTGTTCAGATTTTATATTAAAAATAATTTTTTAACTTATTATTTTAGTAAATTAGAAAAATTTTATAATTTTTATCTTATATTATTTTTATCATTAAATATATGAAATACTAATAACTAGATTTAAATTTTAAAGTATATTTAATAAATTTAATTTAGTAAAATAAACTTCTACAGTAATAAATATTTTTTTTAAATGTCAAGTAAAAATATATCAAATAAAAAGGAACAAGTAAAAATATATCAAATAAAAAGGAACGAAAGAAAAACACCTAATAGAATTTTACTTTTGTAAAGGGTAAACATAATTCATTATTAAATAATGTGTGTAATTAGACGTTATTGTATATACAAAATCTATTTTCAAGTATTTGACTAAGTATACTATTCTTATGAGTTGTTTTGCAATTGAAACTTTGAGTGTTAATTATCCGTTGACTTGTAGTCATTTTCACCACCTTAATTTCAATGCAAAAATTTTAATGTTTTCTTACGTTAAACTTAATATATAAAACGCATTCTACTCATATTAATTTATTCAATCAATTTGATATTTTTTAAATTTATTTTTCATAAGACTAAAAAACCACTGAAGTGAGATTTTAATTAAAGAAACCTAATAATATCCGGTATGGTTAGTTCGGTCCGTTACTTCAATTCCTAAAAATTCACTAAGATCCCTAGAAGCAAATATAATATTGAAGAACAACTTTCCTCGATGCTTACTATATTCTAATAATTAAGAATTTAGAATTTATTTAAAACATCAATTGATTAAGTATATATTTATACCAAATAAGCGATTCCTATTTTATTTAAATTTAGTTAGATTATTATTTTGACAAAAATATATTAATAATTTTTATTTTCACGATATTAGGCCCATGCTAACACATGTCATTTTCTTCTAGTTTGAGGTTTAAAAAATAAGAGAACTGTCATAAATATTGTGTTGTGGCAAACCACTGTGTTTAGAAAGTGATTTCAGCCAGACTTCGATGCAAATTGTTAAGGCCGGTCCCTCCCCAAAGTTTCACAGCTTTTCCAAACACGTGCATTCGTGGTTGAAAGTTTGGAGTTCCACAAAAAATAATTACCTAGAGAAATTCACAAAGAAAGAAAGCCAGTATTGAGGTCGAGAATTAATGAAGAAGAGAACTAATGGAGAACAGAGTATTTGAGTTCACAAATGTTGCTCTTCAAATAGACATATCATTTACCGTTTCTTTCACCCATCAGAAGAACATAAGAAGCTAAAGAGAGTTAATGTAATAAAACATTACTCTTGATTTAGTGACAACTTATCATAAAGACGAGTAACTGAAATCAACTTTTTAAAATGCGAAATCTTTCAATAACAAAGTTATAAATGAATAAACCATCATTTGAATGTATGTGAACAATTTATGAATAAGTCATTTAATTCTCTCATTCCACATATTCTTGTAATTTAGATAAGTTACATATATTAATTATGGAGAGTTACAAGAGTTGTTCTGTTTGCATTAAAGGAATAACACCTACACTCGTGTGGTTTGTTGAGATATTAAACTTTTAAAATGTATCGCGAATTAAATATTACAGTAAGAATGTCGTAGCACCAAATAACTTAAAAACAATTATATAAATAATCACTTATTGTGTTTACTCCAACTAAACTCATATCATCTCGATATTATGCAAATACAAATAACATACAATAGAACTTTTATATATTTTTGATCATATAATTCTTTAAAAGGCTAAATTAAGCTTAAAATATAGGACCTACAATAAGGGGTCGTTTGGTAGAGTGTATTGAAATGTTAATGCATGTATTAGTTTAATGTGTATTAGTAGTACCTTGTTTGGTATACCTTTTTACCCCATGTGTAACTAACTCTATTGTGTATTGAGGTGTGTACTACTAATACCTCAAAATCCATGATATTAGTAATGCAATGGATCTAATGCATGCATTAACATGCTTAAAGACCTTATTACCCTTTAAAAAAAATTTCGCATCCTTTTCAACATATATATTGAAGGTATTATGTAAAAAAAAAAAATTCTTTTAGAAATTATGTAATTCATATTTTTTTTAATACATTGAACCAAACACTGCATAAGAAAAATACAAACATAACTAATGCAAGCATAACTAACACAAACATTACTAATACACTATATTTTGCATTATTCTTATACACTCAACCAAACGACCCCTAAAAGTGCTAAATATGTATATATATATATAAACTTATTATCAGTTCATGGTTCTATGTAAAGCTTTTTTTAATAATTTATCTTTGTAAATTTCTATAATTTTAGGTTATTTAAAATAACTTCATTAACCATGACTTTGATGCATTTGAAAGGCGATGAGAGATATGATGAAATCATGCAAGTTCTCTTATTTTATCGTTGATGTATGCTACTTGAATCTTCTATTCAATGTGATTACTTTTAGTTTTGTATAATCTCATATATTTATTTTAACATTCACATTTTATGAATGTGTTGTATTTCAGCTAACCAACATTTACTCTTATAACATTGCTAGTCTTATAATTTCTCTCTCTCTCTTTATTAATATAAAATTTACTGTTTTAGCTATAGCATAACACTCGGTGGCACTTCTTTATTTTAACAATTCAATTCTAATTTTAGGTTAGTACAAATCGTTATCTATCATTTCATTTTTCTCAAGATAATAAGCCTAACTATTTAAATTACTTGTATGTAGACAATATTCTACCTAATTTTTTGGAGAGAGGAAGGTGGGGAAACAAAATTTCAAGATCAAACATTTTAGGAGAAAAGAATTTAAGATTGAACACTCAAGAGACATTAGATGTAATTTTCCACAAAATATTAAATAAAATTGAGATCTTAGTTATGACAACCCATCTTAAAAACTCAAAATTTAAAAATAAAAAATAAAAAATATCTACATAAAAAATTCAATCCAATCTAAATATATTTTTATTAAAGTTATTATAATTTTTTCAATTAAAAATTTAAAACTAAAATCGAAATTCGCATATCCAATCTGAATACCTCAATGCCAACTGTTAGTGTTTCCCATAACCCTTGTTAGTCTTATCAAACTAAGTATTTTAATCCTATTTTCTCTATTTCATTTTACTTGCCTTACTTGCTAAAAATAAGTACAATATTTAAGTTTATTTATATATTTTCTAAAATAAAGAAAAATTTATCTATTCTTCTAATATTATCTTAATCATTAAAGTAGTACTATATAAAATATTAATAATCAATTTTAAAAACTTTATCAAAGAGGCAAGTTTAATAAAGGAAAACTTTCATAACTAACATACATATAGGTCAAAATATACCTGCATATCTACAATTTCAAAAATTCTAATTCATAGTATATCTATTATATTTATAACAACTCAATTTGTTTTCAGTAACTACAAAATATAAATATCATATTTGATTTCATTAGATACAAAATACAATATACGATACTATGATTAAATTATATATAATTTGAAATCATATAGATGCAAATTCAAGAAAATAAAAAATACAATCATATGAAATCAATCGATCATAAGAATAAAATATAAGTAATACAAAATATAATGATATATGACAAGACTGAAAGAGAGTAGAGGAGAATGATGAGAGAGAAAACAATATATTTAAGTTAGTTATATAGATAATAATTAATTTAAATTTATATTGAGTGTAATTTATTTAAATATAAATAATTAAAATTTAAGTTGAATAAATTAATTAAATATAATTAATTAAAATTTAAATGACTTAAGTTATCGTCAAATATTTAAAGTTATTCCGAAAATTCACTTACACCCCTCAACTAAGGCCTGTACCTATCAGACTTCTAACCCACCAGAAATTTAATTCAATCAGGCTTTTTTTGGACAATCAGCTAAAAGTTAAGTATGTGCAACACACAAGCACTAATGTGACAAA
>NW_025856834.1:0-1002 GCF_002878395.1 Capsicum annuum
GTCTTAAACTTAAATCTGAAATGATTTTCCTTGCCAAAAGTGTCTAAATATGTTTTAAAGTATATTGTTAGTATTTGTAAATTAAAATTGTTTCAAAAGTTTTTCACTATCTTAAAAGGCGAAATCGTACTTTAAAAGACAAGATGAGAAGTATGATGAGTAGATCTAACTTACGTGAGTTTGTCCGGGTGAAGGTATTAAAACATTCATGTACATTCTTAATCATGTCCCTAAAATCCCTTTTGAGTTGTGGGCCAATAGAAAATCCAGTTTAAATTATTTTCGAGTTTGGAGATGTCCTGCAAAAATAAAATATATAAAACTAAATTTAGAACCTTGCTTGTTTTTATTTTATCATTGGTTACCGAGATCATTCTAAAGAATATGGATTCTACTATCCTACAAGGCGAACTAGAATAGTTGAATCTTAAAATGTAAAATTTCTTGTATGTGGGACTATCCTAAACTTCATGGGCATAAATTTATCAATTAAACAAGCATTTAAGATATTTAATTTTGTACATGAGATGGGTTTTGAAATTATTGAAGAGCATGCATTGTAAGCCCCATATTATGATGAAATTTTATATATAAACTATGAGGTTGTTTTCCCTAAACTTGAATTATTTTTATGTGTACATGGGTTATTAGTTTGAAAAGTTATATGAGAGCATGATTTGCGTAATTACCTCTCTTGTTAAGAAACTCATTGTCCTAACAATGTTATGGATTGTTATTGTTTTATAAATGAATGAGAGGGTTTCTTCCTTGATTTACAAATGCTCATATTTCCTAATAAAGAATTTGCATGTGATTGATGGAAAAGATGACCACCGTATAATAAACTATTGAAAAGGGAGTAGTTTGCATAAGTTTTCATGTGTTTTAAAACAAGAACTTCCACATGTGATGTTTAAATATTTTGGGTGGTCATCAATATGCTTTTGAATAAAAAAAAAGGGACAGGACAACAAAAGTCATGGTAAAGATCGACTGATTATC
>NW_025856835.1:0-1148 GCF_002878395.1 Capsicum annuum
TCATAATTTTAAAATTTTTATCAAACATCTTTTGAGAAGTTTTATGTATTGTCATTTTCTTTTTGATTCGTTTCAAAAAAAATATCGTCTTTCCTTATTTGGTAAGCTTTTAAAGACACAATTATAATTTTACTCTTAGTGATCCCACTCGACTAATACTATTACTCCTTTTTTTTTATTTGTTTTTTCAATTAAAAGTGGTTTCACTTGATTAAAATACTATTACTTCTTTTTTTGAGAAGAATAATTTTGTAATTTTAATAAAATCAATACTTATCTCTTAAATATCATGTATGTCAAATAGCGACACATAATTTGAAACGGAGGAAGTATTAATAATATATTGTAGAGTACTTTCTCTATTTAAAAAAAGTGATTTGTGTTGAATTGATACAAAATTTAAGAATATAAGGGAGCACTTTTTATTTTATGGTATTAAACTAAAATTATGTCAAATATTCCTATATATCCTTTCAATCTTTGGTTTCAAATATGTCATATAGAAAGTTAAAATTAAAGTATTGTAAGAAAATGAGAGAGATCGTTACTTTTAAAATAGACTAAAAAAAAAGTAAGTCATTATTTTTTAAATGGGTGAAAATCATCTTCCCCCTTCAACTTTACTTTAAAAATCAAACTCCTTCCTCAATTTTAAACAATAAGCATTCTCCCTTCTTTTTCCTACTTGTCTTTTTTAAATACCTATTTTTCTCTTACACTGTTAATCTTTATTTTTCTTTACCTCTTTAAAATTATTATATTTTTTATTTTTAATATATATAGTAAATTTTTTAAAATAAAAAGAAAATTATTTTCTAGACGAAAAAAAGTGAGAAACATATATTAAGTATATTAAGTATATTAATATAATAACATATAACAAAAATGAAGATATATTTTATATTAAATTAATTCAAAAGTTTATTTATATTGTAAATATATACTCCCTCGTTTACTTTTACTTGTCACTATTTTGCTTTTTTAGGTCAACCTGCGTGAACTTTGACCAACATTTTAAGATTTATAATTTAATATTTAAATTTAAAATTTAGATGAACAGAAAATATATGAAAAATGTTATAAGTTGCAATCTTTCTTCATATTAATAAAATGAAAAAATATATCTTAAAATATTTATCAAAATTTAT
>NW_025856836.1:0-4958 GCF_002878395.1 Capsicum annuum
AACAACCTTGCGTGCCTCATATATCTGTTGCATTACATTTACTTTGATATTTGAAAGCACACCTGATCTTGGGATTTTTTTGTTTTCTGCACCTAATATGTCACTTACTGTATACTGTGATAATGATTGGGGTGCATGTGCTAATAGTTGCAGATCTATAACTGGTTATTGTGTGTTGTTGGGCGACAGTTTAATTGGTTGGAAATCCAAGAAACAGGCTACTGTTTCTCTTTCTTCTGCTGAGGCCGAGTACTGGGTTATGAGTAAAGCTGTTGGGGAAATTACTTGGATAACTCGACTTCTATTTGATTTTGGCATTGCTGATCTTACACCTGTTCCTTTATTTTGTGATAACCAGGCAACTATTCACATCGCAATGAATCCTATTTTCCACGAGCGGACCAAACATAGAGCTCGATTTCTATTTTGTGCGCACCAAGTTGGCTGAAGGATTGATCACCTTGTCCCATACTCCTAGCTCATCTCAGATTGCGGATATGTTTACCAAGTGTCTGACTGGTGTTCAACATCATGATCACCTTCACAATTTGGGTGCAATATCCCCCTCTAACTTGCGGGGGGTGTTGGAGATTAGATAGTTGTTAACGTGATTGATTTTTCTTTATTTTCGTGACGGGTCAATTTTTCTTATTAGTTGTAAATGGGCCTTGCCGATAATTAAAAATATGGACATTGTGGGTTTATTTTGTCTATGACCCGGCCCATACGTCTGTGTACATATTATCTCATGATGAGATATTTTGGGACTTGGACAGTCAATTGTAAATTTCCAGATAATGAAAATTGCTCCATCTTCTCTCTTCTTTCTCTCTCTAAAACTAGAAGCTCCCATTGTTCTTCACTGAGCTTCACTTCCATCTCGACAGTTAACAAATTAAGAATGAAGGAGTATTAATCACTCTACTATAATTCTTATTGGACACCACCTAACTAATTAATCGATTCTTTGACAAAATAATAATTTTATTCGTTGTTTCCTATTTTTTCTATTTTTTTTTCTTTTGAAAAGATCATTTCTTATATTTAATAGTTTTTCACTTTAATAATTTATATGACATATTTAAAATTATAGAATTTAAATTATTTCAATACATCACACAGATTTTTAATTTACGATTAAAAAAAATTCAAAAGCTAACGTACTACCGAAACTAAAATGCATAAAATAAAATGGAGGGATTGATTTCCAAAGTTTTCTATTAGAATTATCCTATATATTCGCTCCTTCTCAAATTACTAATTATAATTTTTTTTTAAAATAGTTACCTTATATTATTTATTATTTAAAATTTAGGATAAAATGATTAACTTTTTTCATTATATCTTCTTGATATTACAAATCTCAAAATGTCAGATAAATAAAATAAAATACTTAATAAATAAAATTATATATTACAAAACAAATAAAAAAATAATTAAAACTTCTTCGAATTAATAGTGTGTGTGTGTGAGTGAGCGAGAGGGGAAGAGAGAGTGTGTTATTTTTCAAATAAATTATTCTATGACAGTATGTTAGTTTTCTTACATTATTCTACCAAGTAAAATACATGATGTTTGTACGATTTTAAATAATATTTCCTTTATTTAATATTTTTATATTGTTAAAATAGAGTGGATTTTAAAAATGAGCCGTTTTTAAAGTTAAAAAAAATATAAAAATTAAAAATAAATTTTAAAAAATTTAGAGTATTATGAAAATTAGATTATTTTATGAAAATAAAAAATAAAATTTTAATTTTTTTAGAAAAATAAAAGAAATTAATTTAAAAATAATAAAAATACCTCTGGAGGTATTTTTGAAAAATTCAAATATTATGAAAATCTATTTCAAAATGTGACCAAACAAGTATTTCAAAATAAAGTAAAAACGTATTTCGAAATATTGTGAATAATATTCATGATCAAACGCCTACTTAATTTTTCATCACAAAGTGAAAAAATGTGCTTTATTTTACATTTGTTATTCCCTTTATTTCATTTTATTTGATTACCTTATTAAAAATGGCTATTTTAATTTATTTTTCTAATTTATGAAATCAATAGAAATTTATCATTTCTTTCATTACTAACCCTATAATTAAATGACTATATAATTTTTTAATAGTTAAACTTAAATTTTTAAAAAAAATTAATAAGATTAGTATAATAAAATAAATCTCTAATAATTATTTTCTTAACGGGAGTGTCAAGTATTAACATGAAATGAGTACAAGATAATTCCAGAATCTAAAAAATAATCAACTTGGATCTCATTATCCATTACAATTATTCACTTTTTTCAGAAAGAAAATATTTATGTAAAAAATAGTATATAATTGTGAGGGTGGTATAGAATTCAGACCTTTGTTTTATATCTTCAAAACTTTATTCTATAAACTTTCGTGGACTTTTAGAATTATTAGATCATTCTGAATTAATTTTATGTGGAATAAGTATTGCAAAAAGCAAATTTTCATCTTTAGTGCGCAGTGAAAATGAGGATTTCAGTTGTGCAAGAAGATGTTAGAAGTTAAAGAAGAGATTGTTCATGAAATTTGGTAGGAGCCTAGAAATGAATTTTCATAAATCTAATTTGACAACAGAACAAAACTTGAACCATTAGCATATGTTAATCTAGAGGAAATTCCTCTTGATGGAGGAATAAAACAGATCAACTATTTCATGAAAAATAAAAATAAAATAGGTAATTATTATTATAGGATTTGCCGCAAGACATTGTTGATCATGTCTATTGAAATAGAATGATTGTTGAGGATATAGAATTGTTGATAGTCTATGGTGGATGGTTAATAATAGTAAGAAATTCACCGTTAAAAGTGCTTGAAAATTATAAATCGGAAGAAGTAAACTTTAATAAGTTTTGAATGAAAGATTTCGATCTCTATAAGATTTTCTTTTTTATAGAGGCTATGGAAGCTTAAATTACATAGAGACAATGATTTAGTAAATATGATATCGCTTTGACTTCTAGGTGTAGGTATTGTGCTCAACCTCGACTAAAAATCTCAAACTCACTCACAGATTCATTAGCTAGAGACATTTTAAGGTATTTTAATAATGTTGTTGGGTTGTTTGATCAATATTGTAATTTGTAATCAACCAGCCAATTATTACAACGTGTTAAAATACAGAGTGCAGTCTTAATATAATTATAGACAGGATGTTGTATGAGATTAATTAAGATCTACATTCGATAATTGTTCAATAATATACTTGGGTGAAGAATATGTCAGACAATTGGCCATAGTTGGTGCAGTTTCTTGAGGAACATATTTCAAGATTTAGCTAGGAATTCATTTTACGAGATCATCCTTCTATGAAATATACAAATGTAGTAGGGATGGAGCTTCAAGGGGTAATCTAATTAATAGCTCAATAGCTTTTTATGTAAGAGATTATAATGAAGATCTAGTGTTTGTCAAGACTGGCTGCATTTCTGACACTAACTCACTGTAGAAACTATGATCATAAAAGATGACATAGCATATTGCATGCATAATAACTTCTCTCTATTATTATGAAAATAAATTATTCAGAACTGAAGAAGATCATTGAAGGAGAATGAGAAATTCTTTGAGATATTTGCATTGAAGTAAATGAAATCAAGATGTTATTTTGTGAAAGAGGGCACAAAGTGACTCGTGTTATGAAAGAGGAGAATAAGGTGACAGATTTTTTAAATAATTCTGTCTTAAATTTTGCTGATACATAGAGAACACGTCAATTTCATAATTTTCATAAATCTTCTATAGGAGCAAGAAGAAGAATAAATGCAAACAAAACTCAACTTTCTAAGGATCAACACAATACAAGCAATTGAATCATATTGAACAACAAACAACAATAAACAACAAAATAAGGACTTTGAAAGACCTCACACAACAACCAGTAGTACCAGTAAGTTTCAAGTTACAATCTATATATAATATCTACAGTTATAGTATCTCGATCAAAATCATGATAATTCGATACTAATGATAATCTTTTCAAGCATGGTATTAAAGTTTACATAAATTTAATCTTTTGTGAGAGGATTAATAAAAATTTAATCAACATATTACAAAAATCGAGCTACATATCTCAGGATTTTGAGAAATATTGTTACTTTTTCGATCTGAACTAAACTGAAGCATCAAAATCGGTGTCATGATGATCTTGACCTGAGAAAATAATGAAAAGTTTCAGGATCTGCTTGATGTGTTGTTTGAGCTTTAATGTTTCTTTATTTTTCTTTTTTAAAAAAAAAAAATTGGGGTTAGGGGAAGGGGAATGGGGGAGGGAATTACAAAGTGGGGAATCGACCCCTCACCAATAAGGTGAAAGTTCAGGTAACTAACCAATTAAGCTACTAAGATTCCCCAGATTTATTTTGTTGTTTTTTGTTTATGTTGTTTTTTATCTTTTGATCTGATCTTTGTTATTAGTAAAGATTTTGTTTTTAATAGATGACCAGCTAGGTCACTTTTAGTTACAAAAGTATTTAGTCATGACAAAAATAGATTTTTATTTTTATTTTTTTACTTTTACTATATATATTTTTTCTAAAAAAATTACCCTTAAATTTTAATTTATAAAACATATTTATCCTTAAAAATATACAAATGAATTTATACGAAAGGTTCAAAGATAAGAGGATCGAATTGATTAGATGTAGTAGAATAATAAGAGTAAATAATACAGTAAATAAGAGTTGAAATAAAAGTTATAAAAATGTAGAGATCGATATAACCTAAGCTGACATAAGCCTAAAGACTCATAGGACCACATTGTGATTCATGGAGATTGATTGAGGAAAAGTATAAAAATTGTGAAGAAAGTAAAATAAAAAAGTTGTGAAGAAAGTAAGATTACTTTATTTGATAATGCATGATTATTTACATGGTAATCATCACATAGCTTATATATGAATGAATATTCATGAGCTAATCATTGCGCAT
>NW_025856837.1:0-1199 GCF_002878395.1 Capsicum annuum
TACCTCAGAACATATTCCTAGTTAGAGAGTACCTCCTGTGCCAACCAGTCCTCCTAGAGCTCCCCGGGCGGGGGCCAATCTCACTCAGCCTTGTGAAGGAGAGGTTTCTAATGCTGAATTCAGATAGTCTATTAACATGCTTGCACAGTTGGTATTCCACATAGACTCAGAGGTCAGAGGATACTGGGTCTGTGTATGTTACTTCTGAAGTTAGTAGAGTAGGCCAGTTCATGAGAATGAACCCGCCCAAGTCTCTGGCGCTAAGGTAGAAGAGGACCTGCAAGAGTTTGTAGATGAAATAAAGAAGATTGTCAAAGTAATGCATGTTGATCAGGTGGAGGGTGTTAAGCTAGCAGCATACCATCTAAAGGATATAGCGAACCAATGGTTCAATGAGTGGGAAGATGCGAAGGGTGACAGTGCTAAGCCCACAGTTTAGGACGAGTTTGTGAAAGCTTTTCTTGACCGATTCTTTCCTCTGGAGATGATGGAAGCTAAAATAGAGGAGCTCATAAACCTTAAGCAGGGTAAGATGAGTGTTCAGTAGTATAATAGTTCTACATCATCATCAATGCCTTATTCAGGAAGGGGTGAACAACCAATGGGTTGTGTTAGAGGTGATAGAGGAGCCATTATGCTCTAGCGGATCGACAAAATTCAGAGGCTTCCCCAGATGTGGTTACGGGGTACGTTGTCTATCTTTTCATTTGATTTATATGCCTTAATTGATCCTAGTTCTACATTATCTTATGTTACTCCATTGGTTGCTGGAAAGTTCGAAAGAATACCCGAACTGTTAGTTAAGCCGTTTGAAGTATCCATACCGGTTGGGGAATCTATTATAGCTAGAAGGGTTTATCAAAACTGCATAGTAACTATTTGTGGTCGTGATACGATGACTGATCTTGTGGAGTTAGAAATGTTAGATTTTGATGTTATAATGGGTATGGAATGGTTAGCGTCTTGTTATGCCATAATTGATTGCTGCACGAAAAAGGTATATTTCCATTTTCCAAATGAATCAGTCCTTGAATGGAAAGGTGAAATTAGCGCGCCAAGAGGTAGATTTATTTCTTATTTTAAGGCAAGAAGAATGATTTCCAAGGGATACATATATCATTTAGCTAGAGTAAGGGATACAGAAGCGGAGCCACCAACTCTTCACGCTATTCCGGTGGTAAATGAATTTTCTGATGTAT
>NW_025856838.1:0-3597 GCF_002878395.1 Capsicum annuum
GATACTATTAACAACATATAATCATGGTCATTTACAGTATAGGTTTCCCTTCCCCGCACTTGCTTGCTGAAAGTTGTCAATTTTTCAGCACTGTCATGGGTTAGAATTTTTTGTGCTTAATGTGAATGCATCATGTTCATGCAAAGATGCGGCACCTGGACATAACTTAGTAGGCTATTAAATGAATAAGAGAGAAAGTCTATGCTTTATATCTTCTAACAGAGTGTTATAGGTATCTTCATGTTAAATTACCCAATTTTATGTAGGCTATTAAAGGAATAAGAGAGAAAGTACATGTAGCAACCAAGTTTGGTATACGTTTTGAAGATGGAAGAAGGGGCATTTGTGGTGAACCTGCATATGTAAGGGCTTGTTGTGAGGCCAGCTTGAAGAGACTGGACATCGACTGTATTGATCTGTATTATGTCCATCGTATCGATACACAGTTGCCAATTGAAGTCACGGTTTGACATCTTTGCTCCTAAGTTTTATTTTTTGTTCTGTACCTCATCACTTTTTAAGTTTTAAGAAGTAGTCGTGTTAAATGATTTGCGTGAATTTATTGTTATTGTGGTATTTGGGCACTAATAGTTATTATTATTTGATCACTTCATATAAAGGAGGAATATACAAAATCGTGCATTATACGTTATTCTACTTTATTGGATTGAAAAACGATCTATTGTTGTTTAAGAAAATAATTATTTTCACGATTTATAAAACACATTCTTGATGTGAATCGAGTTGATATAATCACGTATTCATGAAGATTTTGGGATGTTGTGTCCCAAGGGTGTGGCCTAGTGCTCAATAAAATGGGTTAAGAACCATTAGGTCTCAAATTCAATTCCTAACAAAGTTACCTAGTCAGTGCTGGTGGGAGGTAGCAAGTATCCCGTAGAATTAGTCCTACGGTTATAAAACAAAGTGGGATGATGTTGTGGCATTATTCATCCGCTAGATATTTCAGGGAGACTTCTTACAATATTAAGCATAAAATCCATGGAAGGTATTGAAAGGGACGAGGTAGACCTAACATCAAGAAGAGGAAGTTGTATGAAACGGCATACAATCTCTAGAAATCCATGTGGATTGAAGACAATCTAAGTTACAGTTTCCTTCAAATCAAATTAATGACTTAGCATGAGTACCTAAACACCCAGAAAAGAGGAAAGTCATTATATCTATATTATGCACAACTATCTGGATCCTGGGCATATATGCAAAACCTGCACTATCATTACCATATTTACCTAATTGTGTTATGTATGTTCTAATACTGTTTGCTTACTGTTTTAAGATGGGAGAGCTGAAGAAACTCGTTGAAGAGGGTAAAGTCAAATATATAGGTTTATCTGAGGCTTGTGCATCAACAATCAGAAGGGCCCATGCTATTCATCCAATAACAGCTGTTCAAATGGAATGGTCTTTGTGGACTAGAGATCTGGAGGAAGAAGTAGTTCCAACTTGCAGGTGACATATCTCTTAGCTCAATCTTTTGCGTCGAATTACTGACTAACCTGTGTTTGATATGACACTTGTCATTTTCAGAGAACTTGGCATAGGGATCGTCCCCTATAGTCCTCTTGGACGAGGATTCTTCTCAGCAGGGCAAAGTTGATTGAGAGCTTGCCTGAGGATGACTTTCGGAAGGTTAATCCACATATATCATTCTCCTCAATATCATGTAAACTGTTAAATGCTTTTGTCTTGTCTGTTTTATCGACATTGTTACATTGTCTTTACAAAATTAAATAGCTAAGCATTTGTAATTAACATCAACTTGATGTCTTTTCTTTGATGACCAAGAAATTTGAGTCAACCCTTTGGGCCAACAACTGCCTTTGAAACTCGGAATGATGGGTCTGCCCCTTTACCCTTTTCCGCTTAAATACTATAGTTAAATTCGCTTAACACCGGGCTCGAGCCTATGATCTAAGACATTCACAACTCAACCTTTGCATTTATGGTATTTTGTTATCTCTTTGTGCATTTATGTTTTACAAAGAGATTCTCAAAATGCTCTGTAAGGTATTCGTCTAGGTTCAAGAATAATGCTCCTAAACCTTCAACTCGCCCTTTTGTATCTCTTGAAATGCATGTGGTGACTGATTTGGCGCACAATCTTTCAAGATAAAATGTTTTAGCACAGCCGGCCGTCTTTTTTGCCCTGAAATATATAGCCAGTTTAATGTTTGCATCAATAACTTTTTCTTTTAACTGGAAGAATAATTTATTATATTGCTGGTTTGCTTTATAGAGTTTCCTAGGTTCAAGCCGGAGAATTTTGAGCATAACAAGCAAGTATTTGAGAAACTCAATCTAATGGCTGCAAGAAAAGGCTGCACCCCTTCACAACTAGCATTGGCTTGGATTCTTCACCAAGGAGATGATGTATGCCCTATACCAGGCACTACGAAGACTAAGAACTTCAATGCAAATGTTGGAGCCTTATCTGTAATATGGACTGCGGAAGACATGAAAGAGCTCGAGTCTTACGCCTCTGGTGATGTTGTCAGAGGTGAGAGACATGTGTACGTGTCGTCAACTTGGATAAATTCAGACACTCCGCCATTGTCCTATTGGAAAGCTGAATAGGGGTTTGACAGGTGATATCTATTTGGCTTCCTATGAATGCTCACACTCTCCAAAAATATTGTTGCACCGTTTCGGATCATCCAAAAGTGCAATATGGGAAATCCAACACTCCTCCGACAACATTTTTGAAGTGTCTAAAAAACACTAATGGTTTTTGTACATGCATCATATGTATATATGAAGCGAGACGATCTTATGGATTGCTCCTAAATAATTTGGTATTAAACTACCAAAACCTTTGAACTACCTTCAAATAAACTTTCGTACAGGAGTACTCATCTTTCAATTTGCCTTGGTTTGCTATGCTGCTAGAATTTTTAATTTGTTGGTTGATGACTGTGAGGTGTATTTGCATTCAACTAGAAAAAAATCTTTTGTACGTATGCTTTATTGAATTTTGCAGGTGCTGCATAGAAGCTGTAAGATAGAAAACAACCACCGAATTACAAAAACAAAAATGAAAAAATGATTTGACGTAGCAACAGGTGACAACTGACAATATTGTTGTAAAATTATAATGATGACAAAGGAATGGTATTTGCGGAAGTGAAAGACCATCTGATTCTATATAGGTCTCCAATCGTCTAAAGCATACAGAAAAAGAAGGCAATCAAACCAAACTTAGCAATCGGTAGTAGTGTTACAATATAAGAGCATGAGTATTTTGGCTAGCCAAACAATAAACTTGAGCATGAGCGTAGCTGCAACAAGTGGTGATGAAAAAATTCCATCTAGTCTGTCTGCAGTTGTCAAAGAGATAGCAGTGGTCAAAGAGATTTGTTTGCGTGTTGAAATATCTGCAAAGCTAAGGGGGATCTCCTTGAGCTCGGAACACACTTTTATAACTAGTATTTCAAGCAGGGGAAAGGATTCCACCAGAACTTGTGTTTATGGAACGTCTCCAAGCCACCACTCTTTGACGTAAACACGAGTAATCTGACTCCCATAATTGGTACAAGAAGTTAGTTACCTTCCTCAAATCTATTAGCATTTAAATCA
>NW_025856839.1:0-5225 GCF_002878395.1 Capsicum annuum
AGTTCATGTTTCCGCATTTACGATATTACCATTATTATTCAGGGCTCAGTTATAGATATCAGTCATGGCTTAGCTTATGGTCCTTTGGGATTACAATCACCGTGTAGTATTTCGAGTACCAGATTCAAGACATTAACAAACATGCTATCAGAGCCTAAGGTTCAACAGCGTCCTAGGAAGTCTGAAAAGCCACATCTAGTAGAGTCTTATACATGGGTGTGTTGTGCACCACACTTATGTGCAGAAGCTATAAGATGTTTTAGGAATAGTTTCCCTTCTTTCAGTATTCATATCATGTGAGTGAGCATGACCTTCAATCAAACTCTCAGTTTAATCCCTTCTTCTCTTCTGTTTACAGAACATGCCTCCTAAAAGGGCTAATGAAAGAGGAATAGGGAATCAGCTAGCACCTCAACCTGTCTAGGTAGATCCTCTAGATGAGAACATCTCTTATGTAGAATTCAGAACTGCATTTACGACTCTAGCCAATTCAGTCACAGCTCAGAATGACCAGCCAACTGCTGTTTCGGCCAACCTAGTGGCCAATTTTGCTGCAACCAGGATTCGGGACTTCACCCGAATAAATCCTCCTCTATTCTTCAGTTCTATGTCTGAAGAGGATCCAAAGGAGTTCCTCGACCAGGTTCAGAATGTGATAGATATCATGGGAGTGACTTTCAGTGAGAGTGCAGAGTTAGCCACCTATCAGCTACAAGATGTAGCCCATACATAGTTTAAGCAGTGAAAGGTAGACAGGGGTGCAAATGCAGAGCCCATAGAATGGAAAGAGTTTTCCATGACTTTCTTAGGTAGATTCTTTCCCCTAGAGCAGAAAGAAGCCAAAGTGTTAGAATTCATCAACCTCAGATAAGGTAGCATGAGAGTAAAAGAATATTCCCTCAAGTTTACTCAATTAGCCAGGTATGATCCTCATGTAGTAGTAGACAGTAGATCTAGAATGAATAAGTTTGTGTCTGGGATATTAGGTAGAGTGGTTAAGGAGTGCAGGACTGCGATGTTGATTAAGGAGATGGACATATCTAGGCTTATGGTCCATGATCAACAGATTGAGGAGAAGAAACTTAAGAGGAAGGAGAGGGAAAATAAGAGGGCTAGAACTGGTAGTTATTATTTTTCTCAGCCAGGGTCGCAGGGTGGTAATCATTCTTAGCATAGACAAAAGTTTTTAGCCCTAGTTCCATCTTCAGCTAGTGCACTAGTACCAAAGTTCTGAAATGACCGTAGAGATGGGGCTCCAGGATCTAAGGCCCAAGGTAGTGAGAGCGGGGTTTTTACTCATCTACTTTGTTAAGAGTGTGGTAAGCATCATGAGGGTATATGTAGAGCTGGTAGTGATGTGTGTTTTGGATATGGTGAGACAGGTCACAAGGTCCGAGATTGTCCTAGGCCTGGCCCTAGAAGTAAGCGCGGTCATCCTTCAACTCTGTCCGGTCCCCTGAATTAGTAGGGTGCCAATTCCAGTGCTATCAGTGGGCAACGCCCAAATAGACTCTATGCACTTCAGTTCTGACATGATCAGGAAAGTCCTCCTGATGTAGCCACTGATATGTTATAGATCCATCATTTACATATTCACGTTTCTTCAGATTCAGGAGCTTTCTTTTTATTTTGTAACTCCTTGCATAACAGTCAACTTTAAGGTTAGACCAAATGTTAACATGACCTTTTTCTAGTCCCCACCCCAGTGAGTTAGTCTAACACAGCCCGACAGGTATATATAAACTGTCCAGTTATGAAATCTCTGAAATTTAGGCCTTCAGGTTCTAGTAGTAATACCAGTATGTGTAGGTAATCCATAAGGGAAGATAATTCCTGACCCATTCCTATCTCAGTGCAAAGTTCTGTACTTCAACCATCACGATACTTACGTATGCTTTCCATTTCAGTCCCACAAAAATAGCTTATATCCATGTGATTTTCATAGAATAGTGTGTGTTTCAAGTTCCTCATATGAGGAGTCCAAGTTCATCCAATATTGTGGATCATGTTCCACAAATTTAAAAATTCCAAACCCAGTTCGTGCAGCTCATGACTCATGCACTCATGTCATGCTTTACAGTATGCTTAGCCCACACAATTCATGACTTTACTCCTAGTTTTTAGTCAAACTCAGATTGTGCCATGTATACCATCAGTTTAGATCCCTTAGTGAATCTGTAGTTTTGATGTTCTATCCCACAGGCCTCAGTTACAGTGTCAGCTCTGTAATTAATATTTAGTAAAGGACTAAGATAGTCCTATAGAACTATATCTTTCAGCTATCAGTTACTTAACCATCAGAATTCAGTACTCCCGTACCAGTCTAACCCTCAGTTATAGAAAACTAGTATTCAATCTCAGTTACAGTCTTAGTTACAATTACAATTTCAATTACCATCTTAGCCTACTCTTAGTACCAGTCCTAGTCCAGTAGTCAGATCAGAAACTCAGTCCAGTTTGAAGATTACCCGACCAAGCATATGGCCATCAGTTACTCAGTTATTAGTATTACAGTACCTCAGTTTATAGAATGTTTTTGAATCATGAATAGATTCCTGTTCTTGCATTCCTAAGGTTATATAGTTTTCCCTTACTCATGCTCAGTTACCTCATATTTCCCAGTCAGCGATTACCTTCTATGTATAATACCTTATAGTCTCAGTCCAGCTATCCATACTAAGTATAGTTCAGTTTTACACGACTAATATTCAGATATAAGTTATTCAGTTAATCAGATAAAGTGAGTATATATTTATGCATTTGTGCTCAGTACCCACGTAAATCTTTTTAGTACTCTCAGTTGTAGTGCGTAAGGTCTAATCACTTTGTCTTAGCTTCAGATCCCAGATATAAGCTGCAATTCAGTTCATAGGTGCCTTGTGCATCGCCCTAGTTTTCCTCAGTATCTTAGCAAAATCAGTATTCTTCGAGGGACCTAGTGTCCCAAGGTGGAGGTACATAATAATTCCTTGAACTATCATGACATAAAACATACCATTATCTCTTCTTATAATGAATCTAGATTGGAGTAAGGGGGTACTTATAAGTTAACCCTCAAACTCCAACCTTAGCCGTAAGCCGCGTATTTAAGGTACTCAATTCAGGTCATAATATCCAGCTCATGTATCACATTCCAGAGTTAGTTTCATTCACATGTTTCCGCTCTTAAATATCTAGTAATTAATTTCAGGCTCATTAGCATTTTCAATTTAAGGAAACAATCTCCCTTGAACTTATCCAGTTTTATGCTCAGATTTCCATAACAAACTTGATATCAATTACCATTGTATATTCAGTCATGCATTCATGAACCAGTTAACCATGCATCAGATATGCATGTTTGGTATGATACATTCAGTTTATCGGTCATGTCAGTCAATGAATCATGTTCTAGTTGTTCATGTTCAATATATACATCAGTTTAATTTTTCTTCCCTCTCAGTGAGTCTCATTCAAGGAATAATGTTCTCAATGGGGAGATATTGTACGACCCCATAAAATTCTAAAGCTTAATTCAGTCCTTTAAGCTTGTCAAGGGGTCCCAGACTTAGAAAATTCTAGCTAGGTTCCCAAACTTTGCCTATTATTGACCTTTGAAAGTTGGGAATCTCATTTTGCCACCTTAGCATACTTTAATGGTCTATATTTTTATTAGTTCATGATCAGGAAGGACAATAGGTGTTCCTGGACAAGTTTTACAATTTTTGGAACACGTTTAGATCATGTTCGAAGTCCCAAAATAGTGGACCAATGCGATCATGGCACGCCGCATCACCAATCGCGTTGCTTAATATTTGTGCAGCTGCCAGAGTCAAAAATTCTGAGGCTCGATGCAATCATAGCATGATACGTTGAGTATAGCGTCATAGCCATCAACGCGCCGCGTTGCTTACAGCGTCGGCACCAAGTTTTTTTAAGTCATTAAATGTCCTCATTTTTAAAGGAAAAGGGGTCAATTTCCCATCCTTAGATAAACCTAATAACACGTGATTCAGCCATATTTCACCCAAAATATAGAGTTTCTCTCAAGAACAAGCTAGGGTTTTCAATTAAGGATTCAAATTCAGTACTTAAATTCAAGAATCTCTCCGTAAATCTTTGTAAAATTAGGAACTAAGGTATGTCAAGTGTTGATTTATAGATTCCTTTCATCCATGAAGTCCAAAAACCCTCTTTCAAATTATAAAACATGATATTTATGTTGTGGGTTATTTGTAACCATGTTTATCTTGTTGTATGATTCCTAAGTTGGAATCTTTATGTGTTTTCTTGAAACTATGTTAGCATGCAAAATGAAATCCATGAATTGAGTTGTTTATGATGTGTAATTTCATGATTTCACCTATGCCCTAAGTTGTGCATGTAGGGTGTTTGACAAAATGGCTAGGAGGATAGAAATTGGGTATTATAGCTCAATTGTGACTCAAATAATAAATGCATGCTTTATCCTTATGACCAATACTGACTTCCATGATTTTGTATGCATTATGAGTATTTGATAGAATGTTCATGAGATTAGGTTGATGAAACTATGACATGCCTATATGCAATTCCATCCATGTATAACATTATGACAACCATGTGTTTCATGAAATCCCCAACTTATTGTATTATGAATTGTTGATATTGGTTATGCATTCATGAAGTATCAAGTCTTGTTAGTTTCATGCTATCGAGTCTTGGGGGTACTTGTAACCAACAATTTAGCTGTGTGCCTAGAGCCAGTGTCATTTTTCACAATACTCCTATTCAAGCCATGATCATTAGAATTTAGTGAGTTATATGACTCAGGAAAACTCAGTAATCTCAGTAATCTTAGTCAGTTATCCGATCTCAGTAGTATTTCATCAGTCAACGGAATTTAGTGAACTCTATTCAAATCAGCTAAAAAATACTATCAGTAATAATTCAGTTCAGTTTAAATCAGTTCAGTGTCTCTTCAGCTGGGAGTAGGATTCAACACCGAGTGAACCCAAAGATGGGGACTCACCTATTAGTCAGCAGAAAATGTGATCCTTATAAGCAATCCTTACATTCCAGAATTACATAGCCAGCATCTGTTGAGATGTACCCTATGAGTTTAAGGATTATACACCTCATTTGAGTTTCCTACTAAAAGAGGTTGATGGAAGAGCTCCCTGTCCGAGAGGGTTTACTCACAACTTGTCTTTATCCATGGCACGGTACTGACACCCTTCCAGTTGGGGTTACAGGTTGGACCCCAC
>NW_025856840.1:0-1398 GCF_002878395.1 Capsicum annuum
AGCTCAAAGAGTAGAACCCTAGACTTTACTCTTTTCTTGGGAATCTTGACTTGTAAGATGAAACCTTGATCTATGGGGGGGGGGGGGAAGTTAGGGTTTTGTTTTGAAGTAATTTGCATTGTTTTTGATATATTATGTCTCAATCAAGATTAAATCTCGCGTTATGGCTGAGTTATAATGAGGAAAATAGAAAAAAATACCCTTCTATACTCAAGAAAAATTTAATACATGTACTGGGTATTGGATGCGTCACCAGCCGACGCAATTACTGGCGCAAAGCGTCGATATCGAGTCGAGCCACTGGTTTGGCCAACACGATTACTAATGCAACATGTCGATATCGTGTTGAGCCACTGGTTGTGTTACCCAAACACATCCCAATTGTTATTCAAAAAATCCAAAACCTTCTCGAGACACCCCCCGTACAACCCCCGAACATAAATCAGCTTAAAAATCTACATCTTGAGGTTGGAAAGATTAATTTTGAAATCATTTAAGTTTAAGGACATAAAAATAAGGCTAATTCATTTCAACACTTAGAAAGTTTCAGGTTATTGGCACTAAAGCATTCTACTAAATGCGGTATTAACTCAAGAACGCTACGGGGCATTACACAGTCCACCACAACAAAGTTTAACAATACAACGCCAAGCTTAAGTTCACAACAAAAACATCAACAAATTCAAGATCAAACCTTTATTTAGACTCAATAGTGTTAGTGAGGAATAAAAACAATACTATAAAAATTGATGAAAAGTAAAAAATCTCGGTCAAGACACAACAAGAACACAATTTCGGCCAAGTCACAAAAATGGACAGATTTACTTCTTTTTGGATATTTTAGTTTTCAAATACCTTTTTTAAAATTTTTCAAGAAAGCAAGCCCAAAATTAATCTTGTGGGAAAAAATCAACAATGCTCTGATACCAAATGATACGATACAAACTTGGTACGTACCAAAAATAGTCCACAGACAAGATAGAACTCGAGACCACAAAGAGACCTAGTCTCGGTTTCAACAACAAGAAGAGAACAACAATATATCAAGGTGTTTTAGAACCAATTTGCAGCCAACAACCAAACCTAGATTAACAACACAAAGGATGAACAAGATAGCAATAACAAGAAGTCACAGTTTGAATAACAAGAACAACAAACTACACGATTACAACAAATACAAGGGATAGATAGTGTGTCATACAATATTACATACACTAAGAACCAAGGTATGTATCAAATACCAAGACCCTTAAAAATATGTAATATGATCACCTACACTCTTTGGTGGACACAAGAGGGACCTCAATCTCTCAACCACCCAACATTTGAAGCCATGAATCCAACAAGAGTAAATCCACACTTTATGTTGCCTAGTTTCGGCCGAAGCCCTTCTCACAA
>NW_025856841.1:0-1962 GCF_002878395.1 Capsicum annuum
ATTACTACAAAGAATTTAATAATTACATAAATTAATGGATACATCTTACGAAAAGAACAAATCATTAAAAGAAATCGAAACCCAACTATATAGTCTATACCTAGAATACAAAAGGTTACATAATACTAACGAGGATCCTAAAACACTAGATAATTTAATTACGACAATATCTAGTCTAGAATATGAATTAATAAAACATCTTAAGTCAAGAAGATAAAAATGAAAATTATTCCAATCAATAATATTCACAAAATACATTATATAAAAATAAATACAAGTATTTATTATCTAGTAAACTTACCGCGCCTAATTCGCACCCCCTATAAATGGTATCAGAGCCTATTCTGTTTAAAGTTACGGGAGTAGTATATATTTATATTTAACAGACTCGATTCATCTTTCTTATGCCAGCTTTTCAAAATATAAAAGTGCTATTTACTTTACAGAAAGTGTATATCGCAGACACAATGATACAAACGTTGAATGATAGTTATCTTTGTCTTTTCTTTTTTAAACAAATTATAGTTATGTTTGTCAATTATTTTGACTTTTGATTAACATTTTCTTTTTGTAAAATACACTTTGATCAGTAACCAAACACTAAAATTTGAGATATATTGTAATAGTTTATTTAATTAATAAATAAAAAGATAAACTATTATAATTATCGACAGTTGATTACAAGGATCTCCATAATCGTTTTCTGAATTTGCTAAGTTTCTGTACTCTTATGTCTTCCCTTGCTTTCTGGTTCATCCTTTCTTCTATTCACACACCTTGTCGCTTGAATTGTTATTTGACTTTCTACTTCTTGAGATCGATGGATTTATAGCACAGGCGAATCCGATAATATCTCTTAGATATTATCACCCACTGGTTGAACAATGACTCTTAGATTCGATCTAAGGAAGTACTAACATGAAACGAAAATGCTAGGACTTAACCATGAGAGTTTTCACCAACCATGACATTGTCCCAATTAGCAACATATCATCAGTTGATAGATGTACCCCAAGTACTTATTATTCGTATCAACTTTTTGATCAAACATATGGAATGCCAAGCAATTAAAACCAAGCCTCACCAAAGACAATTATCAATAAGGCTGTCAAAACCTGTAAATGAAATATAATACCGATTTTAGTATTCGAAATTTGAATTTGGAACTACAACATGAATTTTGAACCCGATCAACCACTGAGCTAGCCAACCTCTGATTTTATGCTCAAGAGATGCAAAATCTATATATACATAAAAAATAAAATCCTTATATATATAATGTAATTATTTACCTAGGAGGTTCGGGTGAACCCCCTCACCTCCTTTTAGATCCGCTCCTGTTTGCAAAATATTTTTAAAAAATGACATTTGCCTCTTCAAATAACAACTAAGACACGCAAATCGAAAAAGAGAGTTTAATACTACAAGCTAATAACTCGATTTGAAATGAAGATTTCTAAAGATCTAAACTAACAATAGTAACCCGCGGTAAGAGTAATGCAAAATAACGTTGCATCAAAGCTAATTGATAAAACAGGTGTGACTAAGGGCTCGTTTGATAGAGTGTATAAGAACAAGACAGAATATAGTGTATTAGTAATGCTTGTATTAGTTATGTTTGTATTATTTCTTATACATTATTTGATTTGATGTATAAGAAATAATATGTCTTACATAATTTCGATAAAAGAACTGTTCGTTTATAAAAATACCCTTCTTTGATTTTGTACACTTTTTTTCTGCAACAAAGTTCTTTTTGAAAGGATTGGAGAGATCAATTCTTTCTCTCTGTGTGTATTCATGTTACAACGAGGTTAAATACAATTATGAGCGTTAAGTGGGCCAGGTCAGGTCAACCCAGAATCGGCCCGTGAAATTTAACCGGGTTGTGGGCCGATTTGGATCCGGGCCTGGTTAAACGGACTGGTCCAATTTCGGGCCCAACAGTAAAATTTTTAAAAA
>NW_025856842.1:0-4281 GCF_002878395.1 Capsicum annuum
TGCTTATTTTGTTCCTTATCATATGGATTTCCTTCATACCTTGTGTTCTTAGTCATATTTCACTCTTTTCTTTACAGATAGTGATGAGTAGATCTTATGAGGTTAAAGATGTAGAATACCTTGCAATCACGTACTACCTTGGTTTTGTTCCTATCTTTCTAATTCTTAAGGATATTTTTAATCTAATGATTTAGTGACTATTTATTATCTCAGCCTTCATCTGTGAGCTGTTATGTAGGAGAAAAAAGGTCTTCATAGGTTCTGGCTTTATGAGTCATTACGCTAGAGGAGGAATCTTCACTTGAGGAGCGAGCCTAGTCTAGAGGGTGAGTTGTGAGCCATGGATGGGCTTGAGGTAGTGGACGAACACGTGGATCTGCTCCATCTAGGATTAGTGCTAGGACTCTCCCCTGAGCCTCATATTAATCATGTTGGAGGTGTGGGTCCTGGTTTGGTCCCATCGAGTTTTTCTACCTTAGTTTTAGAGGGGTTGTTGATTTTCTTATTGTCCCATTTGGAGGGTGCTCCTTAGAGTGCGTCGTGTGTTCTCCCAACTTCGGGTATTGCACTTCCATATATGCTAGAGTCTGTCGAGTATGGATCCTCCAGCAGTACCTACTTCTTCTTTTGTACCTCTATATATGCCAGAGTCTGTCAGTGCCTGCATCTGAGTATAGTATTCTGAGATCAGGAGTTCAACCTTCATCTATGTTACCTTATCAGATGAGATCTAATCCAGCTAAATTCACCATGCCTCCTCTTATGGTGAGTATAGTTATGTCTTTTGAGAATTAGAAGAGGTCTGAGAGATTCACTCATTTGGGTCCTCCTAGATTTAGGGTGTTGTGGGCGAGGATGACTTTGAGTTTTTGATTAACTGTCATGACAAGTTGAATAACCTAGGTTCACTCAAGTGGCATGGTGTTGCATATACAACTTATTAGTTGTGGGATACTGCTAGAGATTAGTGGAGGTTACTTGTTGGTTGCAGACCTTTTAATTCTCATGAGATAACTTGGGACCAGTTTACTGAGGCCTTTTTGGAGACGTTCATACCTTATAGTTTGATAGATAGGATTAGAGATAAGTTTGATCACTTGGAGCAGGGCACTATGACTGTTACAGAGATGAGGTATGCTTTTATGCCTTGTCTAGATATTCTTATTCCATTATTGCCACTAAATTTGAGAATATTTAGAAGTTTGTGAAGGAGTTAGATATTTCTCTTTAGCTAGCTACATCTCAGATGGTAGTGTTTGGAGCATCATTTTAGAGTATAGTGGATCATTCTAAGATAACTGAGGGTGTACTTTGAGCATCTCAAGAATACATCAAGAAGGTGCATTGTCTAGGCAAGTTTAGAGGTCACACTTCTCGAGGTAGGGATTTTAGGGTTTTCGTGGTTATCATGGTAGACCCATGTAGGTCTTATGGTTTAGCAGTTTAGGGTGGCTATTTTGGTCTAGCCGTACCTCCTCTTACTGAGTTAGGTCATAGAGCTTACTATGTGTGTGATGAGTCAGGCCATTTGGCCAATGACTTTCCACATCATATGTTCAGAGCTACTCCTATTTCAACTGTGAGAGGTAGAAGTTTTACTAGAGGTACGAGAGGTAAAGGTAGTGGTGCCCTTAGTGGTGGTCGAGGGGCTACTCAGATAGTTGGTGTAGACAGTGCTATTCCATACTCTCTAGATCAAAGGAATAGGTTTTTGACGTTGTTATCAAGGGTATTGTCTCCATTTATCTTAGATCTACATCTGTATTATCCGATTTGGGATTGTAATGACCCTTCCGGTCATTTTTCATATTTATGCTTATCTTCATCATTTGAGCCTCCCCATAGCTGCCCCAAGTCATTTATGACTTGATAGGACCGACAGTTCGATAATCGAGTAGTTTGTTTGATTTTTAGAACCAATTTCCTATTTAGAAGTCTTTTCTGGTTCCAAATTTCACCAAGCAAAAACTTTAAAGAAACAATCTCATATGCTAATTTTGACTGTGCCAACAGATTCGAAATATTAATTTTAGGCTAGGAAGAACTTTTGATTTGGGTCCCAATGCACCCGAGCTCATATAGACCTATTGATCAAAAAGTTAAAAATTTGAAAGTTTAGGTGTGGGACCCACATTTGATCAAAACAACCTCGGATTGAAAATCTAAGTTCTCCAACGCATTCGAAACATCGAATTTAGTGTAGTTACATAATTTGATTGCAAAAATTGGATCCCGGAGGCATCCTGAGGCATTGGCCAAAACTTGGAATAAAATTCCAAGTTTCATCATTCATCTGGGGCAGCCAAAACCGCGATTGCGGAGGCCTTAGTGAGATTGCAACAATCACAAACATGACCTACGTGTGTACGATCGTGAGGACTGAAGGCCTAGACTGGGTCTTTAAATATCCATTTTTGGCCGAGAATTGGCCATTTACTTTCTCTCTTGAGAGCTTAAAACCCTAATATGTTGTGCTAATCATGAATTGATCATGGTGAGTGACTTGGGAGCTGAATTATCATTTTTATCATGATTATCTTCAAATTTAAGGTATGAATCCCTTGGATTCATGCTTGAATTTCCTGATTTGGCCCAAAATCCTAATTTAGCTTAAGGCTTGATTGTAGCCCAAAGTATGCTTAAGTTTTACCCATTTATTGAGGTTTATGAATTCTTGTTCATGGGTGAACATCGGTGGTCTCGAAAACTCATTTTTCATATATGGACCCACTTGAGGTTTTGGTGTCATTTTTGGACCCGAAGAACAATAGTGCAATATGGATATCATTAGACTTATATTAATGAGTATATTATGATTTTGATAGTTTGATGGCCTTTTAGGGATTGTAAAGTGGAGATGAGCATGTGGTGCATGATGTGATATTTGCGGTTTGGTTTTGAGGTAGGCCTCTGTCTACTTCTCTTCATAAATGACGTGCAATATGGATTGCGTGTGAATATGGATGTTAAGCTTGATTATGCATCAAATAGCTTAGCCTTAATTGTTGATGCTTTGGGGATTAGATGAGGGTTTTGGACCCGTTAGAGGATATGTTTATAAGCCTTTTGAATCCTAGTTCCTTCTCTAATTAGTTTAGATTAACTATAGCGTGGTTGTGATGTAATGCTATGTTTGGGTATTGGTTTAACATTTGAAGCATGAATATGGGTTTGACCTTATTGGACTAGTATGGTAGTCTTGAAACCATAACTTGGGTAGAGTATACTTGAGTACCCTTGTTTCTAGTAGAAGCTCCTGTCTTAAGTGTGAATATAGATTATGTGACATCTAGAAGTTAAACTAGATACCTTAGCCTAGTTTGGGGCATGGTGTGCCTAATTATGGAAATTGAGATTTAAAAGTGGGATTATCCAACCCACTTAGGCCTAAACTTGTGTTAGTCTTGTGGACTTATTGCCTATAATAGACATAGATGGGGCTAGTAAACCTTAGTACAAGGTTACTTCATGGCTTGGTAGCTTATACTGATGTTCCACAGATTGTGGGCTTTGAGCTAGGGTTATGATACTCCTTGTAGAAGTGATATTGGGCATTTACAAATGATATACCCCTTAGATACGTTATGTGGACTATAGAGACGCTATTTCCTCTTAGACTTAATGTTTGGCCAATAGAGATGCTATTTCCTCATAGATATGATTGTCGTGCCTATAGAAAAGCCATCTCTCTTTTGATTATGATTGTTGGGACTATAGAGACGATATCCTTCTTAGATATGACAATTACCCAGAGAGGTGATATTCCTCATAGACATGGTGTATGACCTATTAATATAAGATATCCTATATGAGAGATGATTGCATGCTTATATAAATGCTTATTGATATTATTCCTCCTAAATATGAGATGCCTCATATGTGAGAGATGATTACATGCTTATTAATACTATGTCTCCAATATACTTGATGCCTCCTATATGTGAGATAGGTAGAGATATGCTAAAACTTATAAATATGATTATTACTATGAGTTTTAGATACATATATAGGTCTAAGGTTGTTATTATGCTGTTGTGATTAATCCAGATATATTATTGGGCCAAGGCCCTTGTTATGATAATGATTGGATATTTGATAAGTGTTTATCATTGTAAAGGGATACGATTACAGTTATGGATTCATATATATGTTTTATGTACACATCTCTCTGGTATCGTACGGAGGAAGATGCGGTATATTGCTTACGATTATTTGATTGGATACTAGTAATAACATGTATAGATTTGGTACATTCATGATTATTGTATTGGTAACTTATGT
>NW_025856843.1:0-1489 GCF_002878395.1 Capsicum annuum
CTGAAAACAACTTCCTTTTTTTTTTTTAGTTTAAAAGGAAAGACAACCATTTTTTAAAAGATCACCGAATCCATTGAGGACTTCCTACATATCTCAATAAAATGAGAATCAGGTGTGCGTAGTTCTTGAAAATTATGTCGTACAAAATTCCGCCTCAAGACACCTAAAGATTTAGAGTTGTTAAGATTTATATATATTTTTTGTAAAAAATTAGCCTCATGATCCCTAAAGATTCAGAGCTATTAAGATATATATAAAAATTAGACTTGCGAATTAGAAAAATAATTATGAAAGTAATCATATTTTCAAAATATTCCCCAATAAATTTATGAATAATTTTTTAAAAGACAGGGTCGTATTCTGAGAAAGACTTCCTACGTATCCCACTAAGATGTGAGAATCAGACCCTCGTAGTTCATGAAGACTGTAAAACCATGTTACTAAAATTTTCCCTTCAATAATTTTTTTTTTGTGAAAAAATGATTCACTAAATGTGAGGATAATTTAATCTCTTGCATTTTAAAGTTGCTTAAAGTCGGTCAACAAACAAACAACCTTCCAAATAAATTTCAAAGAGCACGTAGGATGCACATGTTGGTCTTTATAAAGTAGGTCACCTGTCCTAGACAGACCCGACCCCTGTGCTGAGTCCCGCTTAATCAAATGCATATGATGCAAATAAAGCGGCACCTAATAGGGATAATCAGATTCTGAGTTTTCAATTTTTCTAAGTTTAAGCCTAATAGGGATAGGTGTCTAGACTAGCTTACCCGAGGGGGCACTCGAGCCGGGGAGAGACAACTTGGTCGGTAGCAGGGCGACACCGCCTTCGTTGCCGATCCGAATCCTGCCTAATATGTCTGACTATAATCCTTCACCAGGTGCCTTGACACTCCGGCTATCTAAAAAAGAAAGTAGGATGCATGCGCTGCATTTCTTCTATCCTATTTCAGAGACTCAGAGGGGGTGCGCAAGAGAAGACAGTATGTAATAAAGTTCAATCAATATCAAAGCTGTAAATAAGCGACAAGTCGCACATAAGGCCAACAAACACAATATTAACAATAATTAAAGCAAGTATAAGTCAATATAAAAAGCTCGAATTCTAATTATTCCCCAACAGAGTCACCAGAGATGTCACACCCCCTTTTCACTCGAGGAATCGGATCGTAGAATTTTTTTTAATTAAAGTGACGATTTTGAATAGGGATTAGTTTATTTACAGAGTCGCCACTTGAAATTGAGTTGTGGTGTTCCAAGTCTCTTTATTGAATCCCTAATCAAAAGGAAATGACTCTTTGTTGGTCTGCGAAAGCAGAAGACCGGGTAAAAAATTCTGTTGACCGAGGGGAAGGTGTGATGCACCCCTCGAGTCTCGTGGTTCTAGCACAGTCGCTTTTATTGACTTATTCTAACTTAAAATATTTAGAAAAAAAATCGTGTTAAGGCCTAAATTCACTCATTCATATTATACTAAAATTATTTAAAA
>NW_025856844.1:0-4084 GCF_002878395.1 Capsicum annuum
TAATGAAGAAGATAAAAAACAAGTTCAAAAAATAAAATTACTTTGTAAAGTATTACCAAAATTACAATTCCCAGATGAAAATAAAAAATTTATATATATAGTAGAAGCAGATGCTAGTGAATGTAGTTATGGAGGAGTACTTAAATACCAATATGAAGCAGAAAAATTAGAACACCATTGTAGATACTACTCACGTACGTTCAATGAAACAGAAATAAAATGGAAAATAAATAGGAAAGAATTATGTTCATTATATAAATGTTTGTTAGCATTTGAGCCATATATTGTATATAACCAATTTATTGTACGCACAGATAACACACAGGTACGCTGGTGGTTAACAAAAAAAATACAAAATTCAGTTACAACAAAAGAAATTCGGAGACTAGTCTTGAATAAATTAAATTTCACATTTATAATTGAAGTAATTAGTACTAACAAAAACGTTATTGCAGATTACATATCAAGACAAAGCTACAGAGACTGATATAATAGAAGAAGATACTCTAGAAAAAATACTCAACACCCTAACTACACTTTTAATGAAAGTGGACAGTATGGGTAATGAGATAGAAAAGCTAAAGACTAATGAAGATAAACTGAAGTCTATTGCTACAAATCAGCTAACTCAGCAGTATGCAGAGCTATTGTAACTGAATTTTGTATTTTCTTTGTTAGCCACCAAAGTACCTGTGTATTATATGTTCATACAATAAACTTGTTATATACAATATATGGCTCAAATGCTAATAAATATTTATATAATGAGCATACTTCTTTTCTATTTATTTTCTATTTTATTCCTGTTTCATTAAACGTACCTGAGTAGTATCTACAATGGTGTTCTTATTTTTCTTCTTCATATCTATATTTAAGTACTCCTCCAAAACTACATTCACTAGCATTTGCTTCTACTATATATATAAATTTTCTATTTTCGTCTGGAAATTATCATTTTGGTAATTCTTTACAAAGTATTTTTATATTTTTGAACTTTTTTTTTATCTTTTTCATTGTAATTATATTCTACATCCTTTTTAAATTTTTTCTGTAAAAACTTTAGGTTTTCTGCTAATTTTGGTATATATTCTCTTACTTGATTTACTAATCATAAAAATGATTGTAATTTCTTTTTTGTATCTAATTCTTCTTTTGAATTTATTATTTTTTGTACTATATGTTTTTGCATTTTTACTCCATTTTTGTCTATTTGTATTCCTAAAAATTCTATCTGATTTTTCATAATTTCAGCTTTCTTTTCACTTAAACTTATTCCTGATTTTTCTATTATATCCGTAAATTTTTCTACTAATTTTAAATGCGATTAATTCCTTAGATTCTTCTTCTAATTTTAAAAGGTAAAATCCTGATTTACAATCAAATTTACTAAAGTAATTATATCCTTGTATTTGTGTTATTTTTAATATCTTATTTGGTATTGGGTAATTATATGTCATAGTTTTTGCATTTAAATTTCTATAATCAATAACCATTCTACTTTTTCCTCTTTTTTGTTCACTATGTTTATTTACTATAAATGCTAGGCTATTATGTTTACTATTAATTTTTTGTATATATTATTTTTCTAATAATTCTTCTATGGGCATTTTAAATTCTTTTAAATCGTCAAAATTATATGTTAATGGTTTTTGAGTTATTATGAAATTTTATCTATCAATTCAATTTTTATAGTGGTTTTATGTTTTTTCTCATCTTTTTAATGGATCTTCACTATATAATTGTTCTAATTTTTTCTTAATTATTTCTATCTTACTTATTGAAAATATAGTTATTTCCTTTTTATTTATTGAAAATACGACCAATTCTATTGTATCTTCAGTATTTTTTATATTTTCTAATTTTTGTGTAATTTTTTCACTTCCTTCTATCCAATCAGTTTTCTTTCTTATTTTATTATTAAATTTTTTTGCTCTTACTTTCTGTTTACATGTTGTTGTAAAGCACCAATCCGTTCTAATTATTATATGAGGGTGTAATTTATCTAAAAAAGACATTCCTAAAAGTATATCTTTTGATGTTAGCTCATAATTATAGATTTCTTCTATTGTTAATATTTTCTCATAATTATAGATTTCTTCTATTGTTAATATTTTATCCCATACTTGTGTCTTTACATTCTTAGCTTTATAAGTAAATAAGCTTCCTTCGTTATTAAATCCTTTAACTATTATTGGTGTCTTTAATTTATCCCATTTACTTTTTGATAAACAATTATATCTACATAAATTAGTTTCTGCTCTTGTATCTATCATAGGCGTATAATATCTACTGTAATACCCTTCTACTATTATCTTCATTAATAGTATGCCTTATATTATATGACTTTACTTGTTCTAGCCATTTTGTTCCTAATATTATGTCTGTTTTTTGCATTTTTTTCTTTATTTCAAATTCTATTTTTATTTTTCTAACTCCTATTGTTATTTCTTTTTTCTGCTATATTTTTAGTATTTATTAAGCTTCTTGGTAGATCTGGGCATATATTATTGTCAGATTTTATTTCCTCATTTTTATTAGATATCTTGCTATATAATTTTATTCTTGTCCTGTATTTAAGAGTATTAAATATTCTTTTTCATTTATCGTTCCTGTTATGTAATATTGGTTTAAATTAGTTGTTGAACTTGTTCTTTTTGATGAACTTGATGATTCTGGTTTTTCATAAGTTATTCTTTTTGTTGTACTTATTCTATCATTTATTATTTCTAAATTTTCTTCTATATCTATGTCTCTATAACTATAATCATTATTATCAATTGTTTTTACAAATTGTTCGAAAGGACTTTCTATTTGTATTTTGTTAATTTTATTTTTTCCCGTTATTTTATGTTTTGTTGTTAATACATATAGATTTTTACATCTTGCTGTAAATATTTTACTTACTGGGGTTAGTTCTATTCCTGAAATTTTCTAATATAATATTAATGATTTATCTATATTTTTATCTGTTATTGCTACTAAATAATTCACACTTATTATAAATTTAAATTTTTGGTATATTAAATTTCTTTTTATGGCAGTTATTATACTTTTTTCTATAGGTTTTATAATTCTATCATCTGCTAGGTATAATTTTATCGATGTATCTATTCCTTCTCTGAAACATTCTTTTATTAATATCTCTGTACCTCCTAGGTGTACGTATTTTATTGGGTCTCTAATTTTTTTATAATTTATTTCTTTATCAATTATCCTTTTTGTTACTAGTGGTATACTAGCTTTACCTTTTGCATATCTACAGTCTATTACATGTTCTTTTTAGCTTACTACGTAGTATTCTTCTTTTATTTTACTGAATATATTTTTTATTGTTGGTATTTTAAATATTTTTTCTGCACTTAAATCAAATTCTTTTCCTTTTATTTCATCAAATATGTGAATAACAAATATTATTTTTTGATCTGTTCCTTCTTCATTTAAGTATTCTTCCTTTGTTATTATTTTTATATATCTTTTTCTGTCATTTAATTTGTCTAATTCACTATCTATTTCATTCTCTGAAATTTCATATATACTATCTTCACTTTCTAATTCGTAATCTATATAATATATCTGCATATAGTCTGTATTTTCTATTTTTATTTCTGATATTTGTTTATTTTTTGAGTTTTTAGGTAATTTACAATCTCTAACTAAATGTCCTAATTTTTCGCAATTATAACAAGTACATTCTTTTATAGATTTCTTTTTCCTATACGGTCTTTTATGTTTATAATTTTTTACATAATATCTTTTTCTTGATTTCTTATATTTATATTTTGATTTTTTGTATTTCTTATGTCTTTTTCTTTTCTTATAATATCTTTCTAGGCATCCAAATTGAGGTGCTATTTTATCTTTGCAAAATGCTAAATTTCTTATTAATGTTTTTTTCATTTTTATTTCTTCTCTATATTTTTATCATAGGTTTCTATACCATTGTTGTAAAGATTTTATTCTTACTCCTAAAGTATTTACTATTTTTGCTTCATCCCATCTTTTTATTATTTTTGAACTAAATGGTTCAGGTAATTTATTAAAATATAATTTTCTTATTTCTTTACTTTCTTCTGTATTATATGTT
>NW_025856845.1:0-1951 GCF_002878395.1 Capsicum annuum
AGTAAACCAAGTAAGAGAATATATTCCAAAATTAGCAGAAACTTTAAAACCACTACAGAAAAAATTAAAAAAGGATGTAGAATATAACTATAATGAAGAAGATAAAAAACAAGTTCAAAAAATAAAATTACTTTGTAAAGAATTACCAAAATTACAATTTCCAGATGAAAATAAAAAATTTATATATATAGTAGAAGCAGATGCTAGTGAATATAGTTACGGGGGAGTACTTAAATATCGATACAAACAGAAAAAATAGAACACCATTGTAGATACTACTCAGGTACGTTCAATGAGACAGAAATAAAATGGGAAATAAATAGGAAAGAATTATGTTCATTATATAAATGTTTATTAGATAATAATATAAATATATTATTATTTATATTATTATAAATAATTGTAAATTATTACAATTAATAAACAGAAATCTATTATTTACTTTCTGTTTACATGGTGTTGTAAACCACCATTAGAGATGTTGTAAAATAAGTGATCAGTACTATTAATAAACAGAAATCTATTATTTACTATTATTATCTCCTATAATAATAATAGGAATTACTATTATTTATAGATTATTAATAAATAGAAATCTATTATTTACTATTATTAATAGAGTAAATAATGGTATTACTATTATTAATACCATCTATTATTTACTTTCAGTTTACATCACTATTAAGAGATGTTTACTTTACAATTAATGCGAAGAAAATAATTATATTATTCAGATTAAACCATAACCCCAGAGCTACAAACATCAAATAACCAAACACCAACTATATAACCCAAAAATTACAAGGACATAACAAACTAATTGCACTACCCAAAACTAACCCAAGCCTAGTTAAAACCTGTTTTGACTATGGACTATTAAACACCATATATACCCAAGACGGAGAAGAATTAACAGCTATGGAAGAATTATACAAAATACCACCTACAAAAGGATAACAAAAGGAAATTTATTTTATATAAAGTGTTATACTGCACCGGCAGAGATATTATATCACGAAATAAAACCAGTTATACAAGTTGTAAAGATAGGATTAACAAGAGATATGATTATACCAGAAGATATTACACAGCAACCGGAGATACCCAGAATTGAGATACCAGATTTCTATGCAAATAAACGACTTATTGGACTAGCTACGATTATTCAAGAACTAGCAAATAATTATACTAACGGAACTCTAAAGTTTGTACAATAATTTCAACAATAATAATAATTCAACAGTATCTTGTCTCCGTTGATTTTGTCGTATCTGCTATATCTTCATTATTGCTTCTTATCTTTTCTTTCCAGTTGGCATCTGGTCTTCTTTTATTCTAGATGTACTTCTGGAATAATATTATCTTCTCCATTACACCTTGAACAATGGTGATCTGGATATTTGTGTCCAATTATTTTACAATATCTTTTCAGTAGTCCGTCTGAAATAAATCCTTTTTTAGTTGCTCTTGCGGTAGATTGTTTTTTTGGGTTGAGTAGCGTCATTATCCATTGTCTGACGTCTTCCATATCTGCTTGTCGTAGCTCTTTTGAATTAGAGTAAATCATTTAATAATCTCTCGAATAATAACTCCATATTGGGTTTCCGTTAGTATAATTATTTGCTAGTTCTTGAATAATCGTAGCTAGTCCAATAAGTCGTTTATTTGCATAGAAATCTGGTATCTCAATTCTGAGTATCTCCGGTTGCTGTGTAATATCTTCTGGTATAATCATATCTCTAGTTAATCCTATCTTTACAACTTGTATAACTGGTTTTATTTCATCATATAATATCTCTACCGGTGCAGTATAACACTTTATATAAAATAAATTTCCTTTTGTTATCCTTTTGTAGGTGGTGAATATCTTGTATAATTCTTCCATAGCTGTTAATTCTTCTCCGTCTTGGGTATATATGGTGTTTAATAGTCCATAGTCAAAACAGGTTTT
>NW_025856846.1:0-1072 GCF_002878395.1 Capsicum annuum
CAATAATTCTTTTATTCGCATAAAAATCTGGTATATCTATTTTGGGTATTTCAACTTGCTGTTGCATATCTTCGGGTATGATCATATCTCGGGTCATTCCTATCTTCACAACTTGTATAACTAGTTTAATTTCATCATACAATATCTCTGCTGGTGCCGTATAGAACTTTACAAAAAATATGTTTCCCTTGGTTATCTTTTTGTAAGTGGTAATTGCTTTATATATTTGTGGTGTAGCAGATAATTCACTTCCATCTTGGGTATATACAGTATTGAGTAGTCCATAACTGAAACAGGTTTTAACTAGATTTGGGTTAGTTTTTGATAATGCAATTAACTTATTGTATCCTTGTAGTTTTTGGGTTATATAATCTGAATTTGGTTCTTGAATGCTTGTAGCTCTGAGTTTAAGGTTTAAGTAGGTTTGTATCTTGTGGATGTTTTCAATATATGATCTGGTTATGTGGTTATAAGCTTTCTTGTCTTGGTTTAGGCTATCTAAATATGTAATAGTTTGTTGGGGTATAAACAAAGGGTCTTTTGGTGTTTTTGGTATAAATGGATTGTAAAATATTTTATTCGTGTTCATATTTGGGTTCCTTCTAACTCCTTTGCTTGTACCTGCAGAAGCAGATTGATAAATGTTATGGATTTTTTGGAGTGTCCTAACGTCTCCTTTTATCTCTGGAATTTTATTATCTTCTGATCGACATTTCTCTGCACATTGCTGAGTTATCTGAGTCATAGCTTCAGACTTCAATTTAACTTCATTAGTCTTTAGCTTTTCTATCTCATTTTCCATACTATCCACTTTTAGTGAAAGCGTAGTTAGGGTTTTGAGTATCTTTTCTAGAGTATCATTTTCTGTAATATCAATTTGGGTAGCTTTGTCTTGATATCTAATCTGCAATAACATTGTTGTTAGTCTTGATTACTTCAATTGTAAATGTAAAATTTAATATATTCAATACTAATCTCCGAATTTCCTTCATTGTAACTGAATTTTGTATTTTTCTTGTTAACCACCATCGTACCTGTGTGTTATCTGTTCGTACAATAAACTTGTTATATA
>NW_025856847.1:0-3538 GCF_002878395.1 Capsicum annuum
TGGTTTTTATTCTAGCCCAAAATGAGGGGAGTTACAAAAATCTATGACATAATACTTTATAAAATCTTATAACAGGTCCAGGTATTTGAAAATAATAAAGTGATAAGATCTCAAAATGTTATAAAACATTGTGAACTAATACAAAATGAGAAATCGCCAACAATATCTTTGATACAATATTGGTTCAATATAGTAAAAGATACGAAGATCTAAATTCTATGTTTATTTAAGCATGCTGACGTAGAAATATTTATCAAGTAGCATGAAAGGATGTATTTTGATAAGCATAAAACTTATTTGATTTGCAGTCCAGACACTTGAAGATGCCATACGTGAAATACCGAGTATTTTCATTTGATAAAATTTATATGAAACTTTTTAAGGATTAAAAATGCTTGAAGCATACAAAAGTTTCTTGGAAACTTATTTAGAATTCTTATATTAAGATTTTATCTTGAAAATTATTGGAACTCTTGGAGTGTTTTCAAAGCCAATAAAGTATTTGATGAAATGAGAAATATACCAACTCAGATTAGTTATGAAGTACCATATCTTAGTGCAAGTGGTGCATAATGCATCTTGCAAATACTACAAGGCCTGATATAGCCTTTTTAGTTAATTTCTTAGCAAGGTATATTTTTGCTCCTACTAGGAGACATCAAAAATAGGATAAAAGACATGAGCTTATTTTATTCTAAAGCTTACAGTCTCGATCTTGTTGGCTATGCTGATGTTGGGTACTTATCTGATCCGCATAAATCTCAATCTTAAATAGGCTATGTGTTCATATGTGGTGGTACTGACATATCTTGGAGATATACAAAGTAGTCTATTGTAGCCACCTCATTGAATAATACTATGATAATAGCTATTCATAAAGCAAGCCGAGAATGTGTATGGTTGAGGTCCATGATACATCTCATTTGAGAAAAATATGGTTTGACATGTGAAAATGTAACCACAATTTTATACAGAGATAATGCAGCGTACATAGCATATTTTAATGGATGATTCATAAAATGAGATAAAACAAAGCATACTTCATTAAAGCTTTTCTACATACATGAGCTACAAAAGAATGGTGATATTAATGTGCAACAGATTCGTTCAAGTGATAATGTTATTGATTTATTCACCAAGTCTCCTCTAATTGCAACTTTCAAGAAGTTGGTGCACAAGATCAGGATATAAAGGTTCAAGGATGATATCATTAGGGGGAGTTAATACGTGTTGTACTCTTTTTCTCTTATGAGGTTTTGTCCCACTGGATTTTCCTTGTAAGGATTTTAATGAGGCAGCCTATATACGTATTGTTAGAGATATTACTCTTTTTTCTTCACTAGATTTTTTCCCATAGGGTTTTTCTAGTAAGGTTTTAACGAGGCACATTATCTATTAATTAGACATTCAAGGGAAAGTATTATGAATGTATTTACATTATAGTTAATGACTATCAAGAATATAAATAAGATCTAGTTCATATCTACTAGGATATAAAATATCTATCTTTAAGAGAGAAACTAGGAGTATTTCTCCTATAAATAGAGGGGTTTTGCTCTTCTTTCTTATGATCTCAAGAATCCCTCAAGAGAAATAACAATTACTATCTATTCTCTAAATATTCTTCTTCTTTATTCTTAGTTATTTCATAACACTATCATATATCTAGGATTTTAAATTTCCCGTATATTTAAGAGTTCCCAAGAATATTTATATTTTAGGATTTTGTAGGTGAAAAGGGAAGAGAAAAAACTCAGAATTATTTGGAAAAGAAAAACTTGCAGAAGTAGGAAAATTTACCTTATATTTAGGAGTTTGACTTCTCAAACATTTAGAACTTCACATATATATATTTTTATTTTAGCTTTTTGTAAGAAAAATAAAGAAAAAAACATGTCATAACTTAAGGGGGAAAGCAAAAAAAAATGTCAAAATTGTAGGAAAGAAAGAGATAGAAAAACGTGTTGTATTAGAAAATTTTACTTGTGAAATCTTGATAGTACCTATGACTGAAGATATAAATTTACTTATGATTTGAGGTAAGTTTATTTAAGAATAAATTTTAGTATTCTTGATGTTTAGAATAATAAATTATCATCTATTTTTTATAAACAACTTAATTAAAAAGTTTTCTTTGTGATTTTGGTATGTTGGTGATGCTTAGTAATAAATTATCATCTATTTTTTATAAACAACTTCTAATTGAGAACATTTTAGTGTAAAACAGGTTTTTAGTAGTGTAAATTTTCTTACCAGTTGAAATTTTGATAGTATCTTTGATTAAAAAAATAAACTTATTCATAACTTGAGAAAAATTTTCTAAAGTTTTAGTATGTTCTTGAAGTTTACAATAATAAGTTATAACAGTGTAATACCCCGTAACATTCTTAGCTCGTTTTAACTCTCTAGTTGCATGTTTAGGGGGTCCTAAGCTTGGAAATTTCACTTAGTGTTGAGTACTTAGTTACTTTCAAGACCCCTATACTTTATGGATTTTTAACTCAACCTTTCCAACCTCAAAATGTTAGTTTTAAGTTGATTCTTGTATAGGGAGGTCAAAAATACATGTTGGATGAGTTTCAGAATTTTCAGACGAGCGTAGGGGAATGTTTGGAGAAGCAAACCAGTGAGGCCACCGGGATAAGCGGGCGCCGCCCCTCTAGTCAGCCGGAGTAACGTAGGTGTAGCCTCCTTTAGTTCGTCGAGGTAAGGCTGGCACCGGGCGGGTTAGTCCGCTACTCCAAGGCCCATATCGCCCCTACCCATTTCGTCCAACTTTTGTTACTTGGATTTTTAAGGGTATTTGGGTCATTTCCCATCACCCAACTCATCCATAAAAATAAGTTGGGTCTCCTAAGGAGAATTATTGGTTTTTCACACAAATTCTCTCAAGAAAAGCTCTCTCTTTCCGCAAGAACAAACCCTAACCCTTTCACAAGAAATTAAGGAATTCAAGCTTCAAGTGCAATAAACCCTCAAGAAATCTTCAAGAAATCATCTATTAAGGTAAGTGGGAATTTATCCATGGGTTTCCTTTCACCCATGAAGTCCAAGGACCCTTTTTGGTTTTAAATTATGAGTTTTACATGTTTAAGTTTAACTATCTCCATGAATCTCCTGTTAATTAAATTTCAAGTTATGATTATAAGTGGTTTCAAGTGGAATGAGTCATATCACATTTTGAATATTGCAATTTCCATGTCATGTTTAGTTGATTCAGGACAAATCCCCATGTTATGAGTTTAGCCATGAAATCCTATTGTTTCCTCATGTTTAAGATATTATCATATATAAGTTTATCATTTTCACATATTTGATGAAATTCCCATGGTTAGGTCTTTGAACCATAATCAATTATAACAGTATTTCAAGTTTGATATCATATTTTTTACTCAGTCACTATTGGTGGGTTATGAATACCCAATACCTATGTGATTTACATAAATTCAGTCTTTCAAGTACTCAGATAGTTAATCCATGAATCTTATCATTATACACACATATTCATATTCATGATGAGCATTTTCATTCTACATGG
>NW_025856848.1:0-1312 GCF_002878395.1 Capsicum annuum
CTGGGCAAGACAAATATTATAGCCGACGCCCTCAGTAGGATTTCTATTGGTAGCCTTTCTTATGTAGAAGAAAGGAAGAAAGAGATGGTAAAGGATATTCACCGCCTTGCAAATCTGGGAGTGCGACTCTTAGATTCCAAAGATGGAGGGGTGATTCTTCATGAGTTAGCTAAGTCATCTCTTTGTGCTGAAGTTAAGGAGAAGAAGGTTGAAGATCCCATCATGATGCAAATCAAGAAAGATGTGGGTCAACAAAAGGTTATGTCGTTTGAAATTGGTGACGATGGTATTCTGAGATTTCAGGATAGGTTGTGCATTATGAATGTCGATGGGATATGGGAAAGAATCCTTAATAAGGTGCACACTTTGAGGTATGTCGTTCACCCAGGCTCTACTAAGATGTACCATGATCTGAAAACCTTGTATTGGTGGAATAACATGAAACGTGATGTAGCTGATTGTTTGTCCAAGTGTTTGAATTGTCAGCAAGTGAAGGTGGAACACATGAGGCCAGGTGGTACTTCCCAAGAGATAGCCCTACCTTTATGGAAGTGGGTGATGATAAATATGGACTTCATTATAGGACTTCTGAGATCCCAAAACCAGTGTGATTCTATATGGGTAATTGTAGATCGGTTGACCAAGTCAGCACACTTTTTTCCTGTAAGGACTAATTATTTGGGAGAGGTTTATGCTAAGATTTACATTGAGGAGATAGTTTGATTGCATAGGGCACCAGTTTCCATTATATCCGATAGAGGTACGCAGTTTTCATCTCAGTTCTAGAGATCTTTTCAGAAGGGTTTAGGTACACAAGTAAATTTGAGCATAGCTTTCCACCCTCAGACGGATGAGCAAGCTGAGCGTACCATTCATACCCTCGAAGATATGTTGAGGGCATGCATCATTGATTTCAAAGGTAGTTGAGTAGATCACCTGCCACTGGTTGAATTTGCTTTCAATAATAGTTACCATGCCTGTATCAAGATGGCCTCTTTTGAGGCTTTGTATGGGAGGAGATGTAGGTCTCTAATAGGATGGTATGAAGTGGGTGAGACTCAGTTGTATGGGCCTGATCTTGTTCATCAGGTGATGGAGAAAGTGAAGATCATTAGAGAATGACTCAAGACTGCTTAGAGTCGTCAGAAGTCCTATGCCGATGTTCGGAGAAGAGAACTAGATTTTGAAATTGGTAATTTGGTGTTTCTCAAGGTTTCTCCTATAAAAGGAGTTATGCGGTTTGGAAAAAGGGGTAAATTGAGCCTTCATTATGTAGGGGCATATCAGATTTTGAAAAGGGTTGGTACAGTTG
>NW_025856849.1:0-5903 GCF_002878395.1 Capsicum annuum
TAGTTGTTTTTGTCTTTTAGTGCTCTTGGATGATGAGCTTTGAGATGATAATAGGGTTGTAATATGTTTAGAAGCTATATATTTCGTAGGGTTAAGTTTAGGGACGTGTAAGGAGTGTTAAAAGACTTAATTACCCTTAAAATAACTCAAAACAGAGTGTTTTTTGCACCTGAAATTCACTTAGGCGGCGCCCAAGTGATTGCCTAAGCTAGGTTGGGCGGCGCCTAACCTATCGCCTATGCTTACTGTCTCTCACAAAAATGGGCATAACTTTTCGTTCGGGTATTGGATTAAGGAGAAATTGGTATCGTTGGAAAGCTAATTTGATTCTCTACAATTTGGTGGGTCTAAATCAGCCAAAATACCACATTAAAATCGAGTTATACTCATTCAAAGATGACCCTTGTAAAATCGAACACTAAAACTTGATGGATTCAAAAACTCTTAGCTTGTATTACCTTAAGTGACTCATATGAACATGCTTAATGCATCATAAGCTATCCTATCACTAGGATATTAATTGTAAGTCATGTACTCAAGTATAAATCACAGGATAGGATATTTCATACGTAGGAATACTTATTTACTTCCTAGCTTAGAAACATATGGGGTATTACATTATCTCATACTTGGGAACATTCGTCCTCGAATGAGAATTTACTGAGAAGGGATACAAGATAATAGAACCTGAAATGAACATGAAGAACTAAAACTTGATCTCATGACTGACATGCCATACATACTAAACTCATGCATATCTGATGCTTGGACAACTGACACATGAATGCATGACTGAGTATGAAACGGTTAATAGGTACCAAGTTTATACTGGAAACATGAATGTGAAACTGAATAAGATTAAGGAGAATGTTACCTAGAGCTTGATCTGAATTGGAGGGGAAGAGGTGAGGATACTTGGTATGCATATCTACTTCTGCTTCCCAAGTAGCTCCCTCGTGAGACTGATTTCGCCAAAGAACCTTGACTAGAGAGACTTCTTTGTTCCTCAATCTATGAGTCTGATAATCTAAGATTTCGACGGGAATCTCTTCTTGGGAGAGGTTGTTCTAAATGTCAATGCTCTAAATAGGGACAACAACTGCTGGGTCACCTATGCACTTCTTTAGCAAAGAGACATGGAAGACTGGATGGACTGAGGATAGATCTGAAGGCAACTCAAGCTCATAAGCTACCTTGCCAAAGCGATAAAGAATTCTGAAGGGACCGACATACCGGGGACTGAGTTTCCCTTTCTTGCCGAACCTCTTCACTCCCTTCATGGGAGAGATCTTAAGATAGACATAGTCATTGATCTCAAACTCGAGATCCTTTCTATGAACATCTGCATAGGACTTCTATCGGCTCTGAGCAACCCAGAGTCTCTCTCTGATCAACTGAACTTTCTCTAAGGTGTCGAATACTAAGTCAGGACCTATTATTGAGGCCTCACTAACTTCGAACCAACAAGTTGGAGATCTACATCTCCTACCATAGAGAGCTTCGAATGGAGCCATCTAAATACTAGAATGATAGCTATTGTTGTATGCAAACTCAATCAAAGGCAAGTGGTCGTCCCAACTTCCCTTGAAGTCAATTTCACAAGCCCTTATCATATCTTCAAGAGTCTGAATGGTCCTCTCTTCTTGACCATCTATCTGAGGATGAAATGCTGTGCTGAGATGGACTTAGGTACCGAGACCCTTTTGGAATGCTTTCCAAAAGTGAGAAGTGAACTGGGTATCTCTGTCTGAGATGATAGATAGTGGAACACCGTGTAACCTGACTAACTCCCTGATATAGAGTTTGGCATAATCCTCGGTAGAATAAGAAGTACGAACAGGAAGAAACTGAGCTGACTTGGTTATTCTATCTATAATGAACCAGACTGAATCATTCTGATGACGAGTTTTAGGCAAACCCATCACGAAGTCCATGTTAAATTCTTCCCACTTCTAAGTAGGAATAGTGAACTCTTGCATGGAACCACTAGGTTTCTGATGCTTTATCTTAACCTGCTGACATCTACAGCACTTAGCCACAAACTCTGCAACATCTCTCTTCATCCCACTCCACCAATAGATCTCCCGTATGTCGCAGTACATCTTAGTGGCCCATGGATGAATAGAGTATCGCGCACCATGCGCTTCTGTAAGTATTCGCTACATCAATTCATCTACAACTGGAACACATAGACGACCCTGACAACGAAGAACACCATCTCCCCCTTGGGAGAAAACCTCGACTTTCTGATTCTAAACTGACTCTTTGAGCTTGACAAGGCTAGGATCCCTGTCTTGTTTCTCTTTCACCTTGAAAACTAGAGATGACTCTGAACTACTATGAACACATACACCACCCTCTAAAGAATCGACTAAGCAAACGCCTAGTCTGGCAAGATGATGGATCTCCTGACCCATCTTTTTCTTACTATCCTCAACGTGAGAAATACTACCCATGGAGAGTCGACTGAGAGCGTCGGCCACAACATTGGCCTTTCCCGGATGATAAAGAACACTCATGTCAAAATCCTTCAAGAGCTCTAACCACCTTCTCTGGCGAAGATTGAGATCTTTCTAGTAAAAGACATACTGGAGCCTTTTATGGTCTGTGAAGACATCTACATGAACTCCATAGAGATAATGCCTCCAAATAATAAGGCAAAAACTACCGCTGCTAACTCAAGATCATGAGTAGGATAATTCTTCTCATGTGGCTTGAACTGTCTGGAGGCATAGGCTATGACCTTACCATGCTGCATGAGGACACAACCTAAAACCACTCTAGATTAATCATAATAGATTACAAAACCGTTTGAACCATCTGGAATAGCTAGAACTAGAGCAGAGGTGAGTCAAATCTTCAACTCTTGAAAGCTCTTCTCGCATGAATCAGACTACTGGAACTTAATCTTCTTCTGAGTCAATCTGGACATGGGAGATGAAATAGAAGAAAATCCCTCGACAAACCGTCTGTAATAGCCAGCCAAACCCAAGAAACTCCTAATATCTGATGGAGATACAGGTCTGGGCCAGTTTTTTACTGCCTCAGTTTTTTGAGGATCTAATCTAATGCCATCACCAAAAACAATATGGCCAAGGAATGCTACTAATCTTAGCCAAAATTTGCACTTGCTAAACTTAGCAAATAATTGATGATCCCTGAGAGTCTGAAGAACAATCCTGAGATGGTCTGTATGATCACACTCTATGCGAGAATAGACCAGAATATTATCTATGAAGACTATGACAAACATGTCCATGTACTACTTGAACACACGGTTCATCAAATCCATAAAAGTTGCAGGGGCATTGGTAAGACCAAATGACATGACTAAAAATTCGAAGTGACCATACCGAGTACGGAAAACTGTCTTCAAAATGTCACATTCTCTAACTCTGAGCTGATGATAGCCTGATCTGAGGTCTAACTTGGAGAAGTAACTGGCACCCTGAATTTGGTCGAATAGATCATCAATCCTAGGAAGAGGATATCTTTTCTTGACCGTGACCTTGTTGAGTTGAGGGTAATCAATACACATCCTAAGAGAACCATCTTTCTTGTGCATGAATAATACTGGCGCACTCCATGGGGAAACGCTGGGTATGATGAATCCCTTATCTAAGAGATCCTTCAACTGATCCTTCAGTTCCTTGAGTTCTGCTGGTGCCATTCTATATGGCGGAATAGAAATAGGTTGAGTATCCGAAAAAAGGTCTATACCGAAGTCTATTTCCCTTTCAGGAGGAATGCTTGGAAGATCTTCGGGAAAGACATCTGAGTATTCATTAACAACAGGGACTAATTCGAGGCTGGGAGATTTAGAACTGGAATCTTTAACATGCATGAGATGATACACACACCCCTTAGAAATCATTTTCCTTGCCCGAAGGTAGGAAATAAGTTGACCACTGAATGCTGAAATGCTACCCTTCCACTCTAGGATGAGCTCATTCGAAAAATGAAACTGAACTATCCTGTTTCTGCAGTCGACTGTGGCATAGCAGGAATGAAGCTATCCATATTGAGAATGACATCAAAATTAGTCATCTCTAACTCCACTAAATTTGCTGACGTGGATTTTTGAGATATCATAACCGGACAGTTCCTGTATACCCGCCGGGCTATGATGGTTTTACCCACTAGGTTAGAGATTGAGGAGGGCTCTTCTAGGACTTCGGGACTAATTTTGAAATCACCTGCTATGTATGGAGTAACAAAAGACAAAGATGCACCTGGGTCTAGCAAAGCATAAACATGAACATAGAAAATCTATAACGTACCAATAACGACATCAGGAGAATTTTCCTAATCCTGCCAGGACTGAAGAGTTTAACTTGTGATTATGCTCACTAGCATGACATGAATAATGAAGAAAGGGGATTGTTCCTAAAGCATCTTATAGCCTCCTGCACATAAATGTGGCGCGCAACACACCCATGTACAAGACTCTACTAGATGCGGCTTTAAGACTTCCTAGGACTCTATTAAACCTTAGGCTCTGATACCAAGTTTGTAACACCTCAATTTGATAAACCGAAATGCTACACGGTGCTCATGACCCCGAAGGACCACAAGCTAACCCATGACTGATATCTGTACCTGTATACTGCAAATCATGATATAATAATGTGGAATACATAGAACTGTAAGGCCATAAGGTTCAACTGGATACAATCATGAGGGTGAAAATACCCAAAACAACTCAATTTGAACATAAATCTGAACATAAATCTGAAAGCCTCTAAACTATCTGAATAAGGAGTTGAAGGAACATGTCTCTAACTAACTCTGTAAAATGAACTGAAGAAATAAATAAATGAATCAAATCATACTGTCCTCGAATCAATGAGGACTCACTATGTCTCTGCGACTGGAATTCTACCGCTACTGCTAGGCTGGAGCTCGTGTCTCGGAACCTATGGTGTAATATGAAAAGAAAGCACCATAGCGCAAATGCGTCAGTACAACTGGAGTACTGAGTATACGAGGAAGGTAAGCTGAACATCAAGGGTTTCATGCATGAACAAAACTGACTGACTAATATGAACGCGGGAGTGCAAACACACATATATAAAAACTGGGATCGTGAATACGTGATAGCATGACCTGTAAGCTAATACATGGTTTACTGATAATTGTCATGACTGATACTGAAACTGATAACCTGGATAAATGTATCTGACAGTCCTGTATCTATTGAAATCTGAAGAACGCCCTGCGTTCTTTTACTGAGACTGATACTAAAATTGTGGGAAGTAGTGTTTAACCGATATACACCATGTATGCCATTATGGCTAAGTTGGGGTCCAATCTCTGTCCCGACTGAAGGGGTGTCAATACCGTGCCATGGGTAAGGACAGCCTGTGAGTGACCCTTATCTGGTGGGTACTCAATGAGAATAGTGGGAACCCTAAACTGACAGGCTAAGCCACCTCATCAACCCTAATCTGACGGGTTAAGATGTCTCAACCTACGCTGGCTACGTAGTTCTGGAACACAAGGATGAATACTAAGAATCACACCCTGAACTGGCGTGTGAGTTCCCATCCTTGGGTTCACTCGGTGCTAACATCTACTCCCATCTGGAGGGACTGAACATGAATAACTGACTGTGCATGACTTAATCTTACTGAATTTCATTGACTGGAGAAATGTTACTGATATCTGACAACTGACTAAGATCATGAGGTTTTCCTGAGTCACATGACTGACTAAAGTCTATAGAATCATAGCTTGATTTTGGATATCGTGAAACATGACATGGATCTAGGCACACAACTATAGTTTTCGGGTACAAGTACCCCCAGGACTCGATGGAAGAAAACTGACACATATGACTGACTTGATCATAAGAGTAGAGTCCATAATTTATAATATCATAAGTAGGGATCTCATACTAAGCA
>NW_025856849.1:8903-23219 GCF_002878395.1 Capsicum annuum
CCAAACTATTATATATCTCCTTCCCTTAGACAAAATCCAGATCAAATACCCCAGTATAATTTGCAAAAAGAGACTGGAAAGATTATTTTTTGCAACTATTGTTCTTCAATGACAGAGAACTTCAAAAAGCTAAATGCCCAAAAAGAATCACTTCTCATGGAAAACACTAGATTGATCAAACAAATACAAATGTTAGAAATAAGACTCAGCCAGTAGAATCCAGCTAGCAAAACAGATGCACAAACTCAGACTCCAGCTCAGAGTTCTCCATCTCCTCAAAAAATGGATGAGAAGGGTGTGCATTTCCCACTAAATGCTCAGAAATCCACTGTACCGGATGTTGGTACAGCTAGTTCGGTTCAAACGGTGATCGGTAAAGACAAATCAAATCCGTTAATGGCTGTCACTTTGCCAAAAAGTGAGGATGAAGGGTGTTCTTCATCAAAAGCTAAATTAACAAGATCTGGACATAGGACTTTAAAGAAGACTTTAATATCTAAGAGAAAAAACAAAACAATAGAGACAATAATTAAACAGACGTTAGACAGATTCTTCAGCAACCAGACACAAGATAAATACATGGATGAACAACCAGACGAACAACCCACTAATCTAGATAGAGTTGTGCTAGAGATAAATAATACAGACAATAATTCAGCAAGATCAAACGAAGAAGATAGTATTGCACAATTCCAGGATGCCCAGGATCCATATGAAGACGACGACTCAGGCATGAGCTTCGACTTGCTATATATATATATATCACTATATATATATATACATACAGATTAGTTATGCTAGATACCAGGTATTGCAAGAAACGGGGATCAGAAATGATTACCATACCGTTTGGTAATGTACTAGATTCAAATTAGCTAGCTGATTACCATAATATGGTAGTTCAAATACAGAATCTATAATATTCTGTATTTTCTAATTTCTCATATATCATAGATGAGAAATTTATGAACTTCTATTATTGCTAAGATTCTCCGTAATTACGTAGAATAATTATTTGAATAATTGTATATTAATAAGAAAGACTAACAACCAGCATGTTATCCAAAATCATAAATAGACCAAAAATGATTTCAAGACAACAATTAGAAGAGATAGTAGACGTGGACAAAGACATTCAACTTTTTCAACAAAACAAATTAAAACTATTAAGTGCTAAGATTGTATACAATGAAGGAATGTTTTCAATGGCACAATTATATAAACATTATAGGGAAGAGCAATTATGCGTAATTGGAAATGATAGTGCTAGTATAAATTTAATAAATCCAGAATCTTTAAGACAGATTGCAAAGTCAAACATGAGCCTCATGCATATGAGATTCATAGTAGTAGGTTTAAAAGGTTTAACTAGAAAAAATCTAGGAACTAAGGTATTAGTTACAATATATGATAATAGATGGTCAGACTCGAAAAGATCCATAATAGGAATAACAGAAATAGACATGTCGATAAATGGAAGACATTTTTATTGTACTCCAAATTATATGATAAATTCTTTAGAATTTGAAAAATATATAACGATAGGCATTCAGACTAAAGGATGTGAAGAAATGAATAGAGGAAATAATTTATTAATATGTGTAGAATTTATAGAAAAATTTGCCACCAACTGTAGTATAAAATTTAATTTAAAAATAGATGATGTAGTAAGTATAATGGGAAATAAAGGAATTAAATTAATGAAGCCTTTAAAGATAAATCTAGAAGAATATGAAGGATTAGAATGAGATTTAGAAAATTTCAGTAAGAAAGAAATATTAAAACCCACAGATCATTTAAAGTATATTATTAAGAAAGGAGAAACCTCAGTAAGATTTACAGATTATACATATACAAAAGAAAGAGACACTGAGGAAGAGATTGAAGAATGTGAGAACACAAATTTTATGAATATAGAAATAATAGGAGAAGATGATTTTGAAGTAAATAAGGTTATAATGAAAGCAGAAGCCCTATACGAAATAAGTAGCAATACCGTATTTAAATGCACAAGTTGTAAATTAGGAAACTTAAAGAAATGAAAGAACATTTTATAAAATGTGAATTAACAACAAATAATTATGGTTATACACGATAATATATAGATAATAATACAGGTAAAATAGAGAAGCAAACAAGAAATATTATTAGAGCAGGAAGTAGATATGAGAAATAAAGCAAAGTTAAAGCGGATAAAGGTAAAATAGATGAGCAAACAAGAATTATTATGAGAGCGGTAAGTAGATTTGAGAAATAAAGCAGATAAAGTAATATGGTGTAAAGTCCTACTCAGTACTCCTGGTATGTCTTGTCTGTTTGTGGATGTTGAAAAAAGTTCCATGCTTTTGGTTTGGTTTTTAATAGCTTTTTCTTTTTCTTTTTGGGGGAGTTGTTTTTATCTTTTTTAGTTGTTCTATTAATTTTTCTATATTTTTATCTTGACTGTCTTTTGTTTTTCTCTTTCTATATTTTTATTAAGTTCTAATAGTAGTAAAATTATAATATTATTCTATTTTATGATTAGAGAGACTGTTTTTCCCTGAGGTTGATGATCTGATAATCCTTCGAGATTTTGTTGAATCTGTGCTGCCTTTTGTAATATTGCTAGATAAAGTTTTTCTTGTAGTAAATCACTCATAAGAGTATTATATTTTTTATTTGGTTAATTTCTTTTCGTACTTCTTGTAGTAACATCTTTATTTCTGGATTTTCTATGTTATCTTTGTCTTTTTTAATTAAAACTTTGAATTTTTTATTTAATTCTGCTTGTTGAGTTTTTAAGAAATTGAAATTTAATTCTATTTTACCTAACAATTTCTTTTGTTTGTTTTGCAGGTTTTCTAATATCACTAGAGTTTTCAATATTTTAGCATTTTCCTGTTGAACTTTCTCTCTTAGATTTATTATAAAGTCTGTAATAGTATTTAGTTGAGAATCTTCTCCATGCAAAATATGTTCTCCGTTACCGAAAATATATTTAATTAATGAATCATCTTTTATTCGTCTATGCCTCTTTTCTGCTTTTATTTACAAATCTAAATATTATATTTTCTTGAAGGAATCTATTCTAATGTTCTTATCCTAGCCAAAAAGTCTCTCTATTGCATTCTTCTCTAATTGATTTAATTCTAATTTTTCAATAATCTAAACAATATCCAATATGTTCTAATTTATATTTTAATAGAAATAAGTGGTCTATACTGCCTAAAAGTTTCTCACGGTCTGAAAATATAATAGCTTCTGGAAAATCTATTGATTCTACTACTCTTATTTCTTCTATTAAATCTTGTTCCTTTTTTAGAATTCTTTTAAAATGTTTTAAGTTTTTATAAAAGTGATTGTATGGTCTCTGAACTTGTCTAGCAAAGGATGCATTTTCATATATTTTTTACTTATTTTTATCTTAAAGGAATATCTACTATGTTACACCGTTTCTTTAGATAACTTATCCTTGTATTGTAATATGTTAGGTCGATTCTAAGTCCATGTAAATCCCATCTTATTTCACTTAAATATTCTTTGAAAAATTCTGATTGTGATGTTTCTAAAGTTGCTAATAAGTCCAGATAGTTACTTAAAACTATTTCTTCTGCTACTTTGTCTGCCCTCTTTTTTATTTCTTCATTTAAAAGACAATATCTGAATCGCATATTGTTAGCAAAATGATGTCTATTCATTTATTATTATTTCTAGACTTAAGATGCTTTATCAATTCATACTCTAAAATGGATATTACAGTAATTAGATGTCACGACCTGAACTAGGGCCTGGCTGTGACGGACATCACGAACCATGGAGACCCAGACGTCCATCTCTAACTGATCTGATAATCATGCACAATATTCATATCATAAAAGAAAATGCGGAAATAAAATCTGATACGGAAACATGATCATTAACTCAGTGTTTCAAGACATAAGAAAGAAAAAAAACTGTAATTTAAAACATCTAAATAAGATCTAACTCAGTCTGCGAAATCTCTACTACATCTTAAAACTGTTCTGAAAAACTAGGACAAGGCCCCTAGTAGACCAAAACCATATCTAATAATGGTTGTCTGAAAGTAAACAGGCCTTCTGGAATAAAGAAGGCTCACCAACTGGACACTGAAACTCTGTCTGATAAAATCTATTGCAGTTCTGGACCCCCTAGACCGAGTCTCAGAACCTGGAGGGAGAAGGGGGGTCAATACAGATGTACTGGTACTCAAAGTAATCAAAAATAAAACTTTTATATAAGTAAAATAGTGGAGAACAATTTTTTAAAACATCATGCATAAACAGTTCTCAAAACACATGGGCACTTTCTGAAAATTATAAGTCATTCTTGTCAATGCACTGTCTGTTCTTTGTATTACTTCTAAGTTAGGTGGTATGCCCCTACAATTCTAAAATCCCACGGGTTGTATGAAATCCACCATTGACTCGGCGGGGAAGCCCCCAACCCGAGTGTGCCACAAGGGTTGAAGTTTCTATTTCTGATACGCCACACGACACTAGGCCAGCGTAATATAATATACCCGGATCGACAAATCACGATTTTGGACAATGAGTTTTCGGAACTCATGCCTCCTTTGGGGAACCACCTAACGTCTCTTTATGCCTAGTTTTAACCACTTCTAAACATACATTATTCTAAATCTTAAAATCTGAAAGTCTGATTTCAAACATGCATTCTATTCTATTTTGAATTATCATGGCATAATCCGAATTGGTGTCGTCACACCAAGACTTGCAAGTCCTGTTTCTGAGCCATAGTATAATAAGCATGATCTTTCATTAAAACATAGTTCAGACCACCCAAACATGCAAATATTATAAGAGATTTCATGTTCTGAAGCATAAATCAAAACTAGGCAAGAATCCTTTAAACATATGGTGGTCATGTGCTTTTGGCAAAATCATGCACTCTTTCATTATATGAATATTTTCAACATTTATCAACACAACTACCCTCTCTTTTGAAATCCAAATCTTAATAACAATCATAACACCATCCAAGAGATTTTAAAGCATGCTTTTCAAGGATGCATTCAAAACATCTATAGCATATGATAAGTAAAAGAAAATCAAAACAAGAGAGGGATTTTACATAAGTCATGCTCTCAATTAAATCATCAACCTTAAAGCCCAAGCATACACATATATACAATTTCGAATCAATATGGGGAAAGGTCAAAAAACCAAAACAATACCGTCAAGATTTCTAAAACATGAATGTATTCATAAATCTGAAAATCCCTTTCTTAAAATCATGATTTCTATGCCCATGAGATTTTAGGAAAACCCTGCCTACCCTGATTATGAAGAATAATGGCTGATCCTTGAAGCCTACGGTTTGGAGATTCCAAATCTCTGATCAATTTCGAAAACCCACGGTTGAATCTTGAGTTTCTTAGAGGAGAAGTATATGAACTAGGGTTTTTGTTTTAAGGTAAGTCTTGAGAATGTCGTATATTATGCTTGTAGAGGTCTAAATCTCCTATTTGGACATTTTAAGATACTTGAAAAAAATTTCAAACTACCCTTGTTAACTTCTGAACGAAATTGGAAAAATTTAAACTAGGAACCCGATCTTATGGGCTACCGCGATGCGCTACTATCGAGGTGGCTCACTGGAAATTAATGAATGGGGATTTGGCCCACTCCGCGATGCACCACCATTGCGGAGTCTCACTGGAAATTGACCATCGTCATTTAAACCCTCTCCGCGACGTGCTAAGGACAGGAATGAGGTGTGAGGAATAGAGTAGTCACGACATGGACTCATTGAAGAGATCTAATAAAAGGACATACCTGATATAAATCTGAATTTTCACTGATCGTTAAGAGTATCACATGTGCACAAGAGTCATGAACTACATGATCAGAATTTTTTGGTATTCATAACTTACGAAAAGCGATTCTAACTACTAAACAAACTAGGAACTCATCATATTAGGAACTAGGAGAGTACATAATTCCTTATCATATGCCTGAACACGAGCTATGATCATGAAGCTGGACATAAAGCATGAGTATGCATCAGATTAATGAAGTAAACTGCTGAAATAAGAATAGATTGAGCATCATTCTTTCTCACCGCCAATTCCACAACTTACTGGCACATCTATTATCATCTGAAAACTTGACTTAGTTACTCGTTCTATCATCCCCCCTTAGATTTAAGCCACTACTCTAAGTCTGTGAACCACTATATACGCTCTGGTATAAACTGAAATTACTTTACTCAAGAGTCGGGGATATAACAATACACATAAAACTAAACTTACCCTGTAAGATGGTATCTTCATGTATAACAACCAATGCTAATACCTACTTCTAAGATTCAACCCTTATGCTTATATAGCCCTAAAAGTCATCATTTAACAGCTTAAACATTCACTAACTTAGATTCTTCTAACATTAAACATGGATATCTCCAAACCTTTGATGGAGCATACCACTTCTGTCATAGTCTACCAATATCATCCCTACAAACTTCTATCTCTCTACTATGAGAATCAAGATCATATCAAAAGGCTTAACATTATCTATCAAAACTCCTTAACTTGGCTATTTAGAACACCATATACCATTTAACTAGTCTTTCTCCACCTAGAAACTCAACGACACCACTAGCCATACACAACATGTAATAGCCTTCGAAAAATACTGCAACCTCATATCACCTTGGCATACTTTTACTTCATACATACAACATCATACTTCATTACTAACCAAATAAACTTAAGTTCTTGCATGCACTGTTCAAGCCTATTAGATCGCTTCCATAAAACTAGTATCATTAATCAAGAAATAATTACATCCACCTTTATGACATCACTGCTATGCCTCAAAATCTACTACATACCTTCTCACAAGTAGTACTAGTCTACAACTACCAAAGAAAAGAAAGTCAAGGGGATAGAGTCATATAATAGACATGGTCAACCTTAATCTTATATTATAACCCCATACAATCTTATCTACTTATACGGATTTCTCACATCACACTTACTTACCCAAGCATGCATTTAGACTACCTTCAAATTCTACAAACAACCTTGTGTCTATAATTATAACTTACTGGATAATCTAGCCATTTTCATACTTCGGGCAAACAATAACTCACCTTAGTTAATTACTCTTTCTCTACCTTCTACTAAACTAGCACACAAGGATGTAACACTTTAATACTAACTCAATCTCATGCCAAAAGATTCGGCTATACATATATTCAATAAATCGCCCTTACCACTTTTCCTGCCATTATGCCTCTAAACCCCAAGTTCCATCCAACACAAGAACCAACAAAATGGACAGTAAGTTGCTAGTGAATTGAAATAGGTCTCACACGGCTTTACTAGACTTTGAGTTTCAACAACACAATGATAACAAGATTACAAAAGAAAGAAACTTGACACACAATAATCAATAATCTAAGGATACATATCTTACTCTGTATAAATAAAAAAATCTGAGTCAAACACTTCCCCCACAAACTACCATACAATCTACACTTGCTACTAGCTACCACATTAGTTTATCACTAAAAAGGGGTAAATCATCCTCAAACATCGGTTATTCAACTAAAATATTTATTCACACAAAAGTCACCCTCACTCTGACTTCTAACTTTGTGACTTCACATCACCAACTTCTTGGTCCAACATCACTACCAATAGGTAATTACACCGACACTTAACTTATACTACTACTCGAATGGAAATATAGGTCCAACATTCTGCTACACATCATCCCCTTTAAGCATGACGTCAGTAACATAAATTCTGAAAAGGACTAAATATACTCAATACTGCAGCCTGAAAAGAACAATTTCATTAGAATTAAAGTTCACACTAGAATCAATACACTCTGAGGCACTAATGGACTCTTCACAAGTTCTTGCACAATTTTAAAATCTTATATGGCTCAATCAGAAAGAATTATGTAATTTAGACTCTAAAATTCTGTACTTGAATCACCCTAATAATGAGACATGTCTGAGAACATCAGAGTAAGGAAAGAATTAGAATGACTATTACTTTCATATGGGCAACACCTTAGCACAGATTAGAGTATGAAAGAGGAGAATTCTGACTCTATTGCACGAACTAGAACATGAAGAAAGAGAGACATTCCTAAATGCCTTATAACCTCCTGCTTATAAGTGTGGCGCGCTACACACCCATAAAAAAGACTCTACCCAACGTGATTTTGCAGACACCCTGGGACCACGAACCGTGCTTTGATACCAAGTTTTTCATGACCCAAACTAGGACCTAGCCATGACGGACATCCTAAACCATGAAGGCCCAGATATCCTTCTTTAACTGATCTGGTAATCATGCACAACATTCATATCATAAAAGAAAATATGGAAATAAAATATGATATGGAAACATAGTCATTAACGCTGGGTTTCAAGACATAAGAAAGAAAAAAATTGTAATTCAAAACATCTGAATAAGATCTGACTCAGTCTGCGAAATCTCTACTACATCTCAAAACTGTTCTGAAAACTGGGACAAGGTCCCCAGTAGACCAAAACCATATCTAATAATAGTTGTGTAAAAATAAACAAGACTTCTGGAATAACGAAGGCTCACCAACTGGACACTGCAACTCTGTCTGATAAAATCTATTACTTTTCTGGACCCTTAGACTGAGTCTCAGAACCTGAAGGGAAGAGGGGGGTCAATACAAATGTACTGGTATGCAAAGTAATCCAAAATAAAACTTTTATATAAGTAGAATAGTGGAGAATAATTTGTTAAAACATCATGCATAAACAGTTCTCAAAACACATGGGCACTTTCTAAAAATCATAAGTTATTCTTGTCAATGCACTGTCTGTTCTTTGTATTACTTCTGAGTTAGGTAATATGCCCCTACAATTCTAAAATCCCACGGGCTGTATGGAATCCGCCATTGACTCAACAGGGAAGACCCCAACCCGAGTGTGCCACAAGGGTTGGAGTTTCTAATATAATATACCCAAATTGGCAAATCACATTTTCAAGCAATGAGTTGTCTGAAATCATGCCTCCTTCGGGGAACTACCTAACGTCTCTTTATGCCCAGTTTTAACCACTTCTAAACATATATCATTCAAAATCTTAAAATCTAAAAGTCTTGAGAATGTTGTATATTATGCTTGTAGAGGCCTAAATCTCCTATTGGGACGTTTTAAGAGACTTGAAAAAAAAGTACAAACTACCCTTGTTAACTTCTGAATGAAATTGGAAAAATTTAAATTGGGAACCCGATCTTATGGGCCACCGCGACACGCCACTATTGCAGTGGCTCACTGGAAATTGACGAATGGGAGTTTGGCCTACTCCGCGATGCGCCACCATCGCGGAGTCTCACTGGAAATTGACCATCGTCATTTAAACCCTCTTCGTAATGCGCTAAAGACAGGAATGACGGTGTTTTATGACTAGGACTTAAATTAACCACAACTCGTTCACCAAGTGTCCGTTTTGGACAAATCTTATTTCAACAGAAAACTCATTCAATTCCCCACACTACAAAAATAATTAACTTGCTATATTTGCATAGGATTTATTGCTTTTGGATCATGTATACATAGAAATGATGGTTTTCGTTCAAGCCCAAAATGCGGGGTGTTACATTAGATTATCTAGTCTCCTTATATCTTCTTTTGTATTATTTAGTCTTTTATATTCTAAGTATAAACTATATAAATTGTTCTTGATTAGTTTTAACGATTTTGTATTTGTTTGAGGTATGTTCATTAAGATAAATAAAATGGATACTTTTCTCTGAAAATCTTATCTACCCTTAGTTCGTGGTTAATATAAATTATTTGGTCTCTGACTTCTCTTAGTCTATTATCTACTTCTTATAGTTCTGTCCAGATTTCTTCTCTTGATTCTTTACAAAGCTTAAGTAATTTAATATTTAACTGCCTTTATTTTATTAAGACCTTATATAAATTTTTAAATTCTTTCTTTAAATTTCTAGTAGACCAATAATATTTTGAATCTAATATTATTAGACATTCATAGGGTCTGGGTTTCCTTTTCTCAGTTCTTGATACCATACGTAATACAGTCTCCTAGAATCTTAGGGCTCTGAAGAATATGCAGGATTAGACTAGAATTTAGAAAATTTTAGTAAGAATGAAATATTAAAACCCACATATAATTTAATGTATATTAATAAGAAAGGAGACACCTTAGTAAGATTTACAGATTATACATATACAAATGAAAGAGAAACTGAGGAAGAGATTGAAGAATGTGAGAACACTAATTTTATGAATATAGAAATAATGAAAGACGATGGTTTTGAAGTAAATAAGGCCATAATGAAAGCAGAAGCCCTATACGAAATAAATAACAATAGCGCATTTAAATGCACATATTGTAAATTAGGAAACTTAAAACTTGAAGAAATGAAAGAACATTTTATAAAATGTGAATTTAGGACAGATAATTTTGGTTATACACGTAAAAAGAAACAAAAAGGTGAAGACTCAGAATCGAATTATAGTATAGACGAAAATCTAAAAGAATTTATGATAAGTGCAGCAAGTACTGCAAGCCCTTTCCAGAGAACAACCGGCATGCAAGGAGTACTAGCAACAACAAAAAATTTACCAAGCTATAGAGTATTTAGAACAAACCCAGAGACTCAAGCAGAACAAGACAAAAAACCTAGAAGGAGAAGAATGCCAATAGATGAACCCATTAGATTACAAGAAGGTGGTAATAAAGGAAATATTTTAAATTTACCAGCTCATGACCCTCAGGCGTGGAATAATTTAATAGACATATGGAAAAATTTAGCTGTAGCAGACTACATACAATATATACAGGGTAATCAAGAGTCAGATGCAGAAATTATGTATAGATATTTAGAAACATTTCTACGAGAAAGTACTAAAACACTTTGGGAAGCTTATGAGACAATATTCCTACCAGACTTTCAAGAATTAATAGAATTAGGTTCAAATCCATACAATTTTGTAAACAAAGTACATACTCTATTAATAGGCGAAGATCCCAATAGTTGATTAGTAATATTGCAACAAAAAGCCCTAATAAATTTATAACAACTAAGTATTAATAATTGGTCAATGATTAAAGAATTTCTAAATGATTACTTTTATTATTGTACAATTAGTGGGAACTCATTTGATTAGACTCTAGGAGCTAGATTATTTAATAAATTACCGGGGCTCTAGGAAGTGAGATAGAAGAAAAATGGTCCAAGAGAGAAGGAGTAATACAAAACCCAAACAACCCATGGTCAATAGGACAAAGAATACATCATGTAATGGATGTATTATAAGAAAAATATACAAATATGTAGATACAAAAACAATTAAAAAGAAGTGATACAGATTTTTGTAAAAATATATATACTACACAACATTATGACCAAGATTATAAAAATAAGAAATATAGAAAGGCATATAAAAAAGACTATCACCCTAATAAGAAATATTATCTAACAAAATCAAATGCAAGAAAGCCATACCTAGATAAGAATAAACATGTAAGAAAATATAACACCGGTAGAACCTACAAAAATAAATTAGAATGTTTTACTTGTGGAAGCATAGAGCACTTAGCAAATACTTGTCCAAAAAGAATCAATAATAGATCTAGGAATTCATAATTAATAGAAAATGTAAATGAAAATTTAATACATGTAGACGAATATATGTCAGATAATGAAAGTATATATGCCACGAACCAAACTGGGGCCCTGGCCGTGACGGACATCCCAAACCACCAAGGCCCAAGATCCCTTCTAACTTGTAATCATATACACCATTCATACACAATAAGGAAATGCGGAAAATATAGCAAAATGGAATCATGGTCATAAGTTTGATATAAATTCAACAATGGAAAATGGAATCCAAAACCATCTAGCAACACTTGAAAACTATCTATGAAATCTCTACTACATGACTAAAACAACTGTCTAAAAATTGGGATAAGGACCTAAGTTATAATACCCCGTACTTTTCCTAGCTTGAAAAGTTTTCCCAAGAATGTTAGAAACTTTCTTTGAAAGATGAATATACTTTTTTACATGTGGTATTTTTAATATTTTCACTTTTTATCATGTGGGGAATCTAACAAGCTTTCCATCGATACCAAATTTGCCCAAATCTGACACCCGGGTGAAGAGTTAAAGCCTTTTTAGTGAGACAGTGTATCACCTTAGCCTTCAGCGCATCTCAGAGATAGCTCAAATGGAAATAGTCAATTTCCAGTGTTACTCCACGATAGTAGTGCATCGCACCAAACTTTGAGGTCACAGAAAAGGTGGCAAAGCGATAGCTTCGTGTCGCGCCACCGTGTAATTTTCCATTTGTCACTTTCTAGTGACTTGGCGCGATAGTGGCGCATCACGCTAAGGATAAAAATCGGAAAATTTTCTCAGAAATTAAATACATGTCCTAGGGTTAAAGTATTCAATTTTTCTACCCTTTATAAGCTCAAAAACACGGATTTGATCCTCCATTATACCAAAATATACTCTATTCTCTCAAAATCCTCTCAAGAACACATTAGGGTTTTTCATAGAAGATTCAAGTTCAAGAATTTTCTCCATCAATCTTCATGTATTTACGAACCAAGGTATGCGTAGTGTTCATTCATGGACTCTTTTCATCCATGAAGCCCAAGAATCTCTTTTCTAAGTTTAATTTTATGGATTTCTTTATGAATTTCATGTTGGGTTTGTTTTGTTTATGTTGAGAATGATCAATTGAATTTAAATCCATGTTGGGTGATCAATTTTATGTGGAATTGATTTGTATATATGTATATTCATGTGAACCTAAGAATAAACCCTAGATAATGAAATTAGAGATGAATCATGATGATTAATTGTTGTATAATGTTGTCTACATGTGCTATGCCTACCATATGTATGATTAAATGCCTAGATGAAGGACCAATGCCCAACTAGTATGATATCATCAAATTCCCATGTATGTTACATATCACATGCACTACTAAAAGTTGTAAAAAGTGACAAAAAAAGAGAGACCTCAAAATTGGTAGAAAATAAGAAACCTCAGGAGGTCGGTTTTCCCCTTAATTTATTTTTTTATTTTATTTTTAAATGAACAGACCTCATAAAGTCAGTAAATGATAAAAAATTTCAGCGACATAATATTAGGCATTTTAAGAGTTCGAAAATAAAATGCGAAAAAAGTTAGCGCCAAAAGACAATTATAAAATATAAAGCGAGTCAATAAAATTTGAAATATTGCGACCTCGTGAGGTCGCTACAATTTTAATAAATTACTATTTATTATTAAAAATAATTGTATGTCACTATATTAAATGTAAAGTCAAAAAATATATTTATTATCTTTTTATATTTATTATTATAATTAAAAGAATAAAAACCCAAAATTAAAACCCAGCTCTCTCAAAATTCTCTTTCAAATAGCCCCTCTCTCAACATCGTGGCCTCCACAAATTTCCTCTGTTGATTAACACTCTTACTACCACTCTCGCCATTGCAGCAACACTGTTATGGTAATTGATATTGCGTTGTGCTTGTTCCTGTAATGCGATCTATAAGAGCCCATCTTCGTCGTCACTTTTAGTTGGCATTTCTTTTTAACTTTGGAATATATTATATAGTTTTTGAAGATTATTAAACTATACTATACTACTATAGTAAAATTAAATGGAAAATGTGAAAAATTTGTAGATGTGTGTTGTTGAATTTTTGGGATGTGTGGGTTCAGAATTGTGACGATTAGTTTGTTTATTTGGTCGCTGGGTGTTTAATAGAGAGGGCTTTGATTTTTTTCATTCTCTCTCGCCCAAACTCTATCTCCCAGCTCTTCCTTTTCAAGTAAGCCTGCAACTTTAATTTTTTTTCTTATTTATGTATAGAATAGAATTTGAATCTATTAATGTCTTGGGTTTCCTTTATTTTCCCCAAAATATGAATGAATATTTAGGGGTTTTGTTGCCTTGTTTAGAATTGTGTTTATGCTTTATGTGCTTTCCAACTAACATTCTTGTTGATTTCTTTCATATTCATTTGAGTTATAGATTCAGTATTGTACCTCTATGTATTTTGTGTTTATTGCATTGTTGGTTTTATGATTTAACATTTTAGTCTTGTATCTATAGGCTCACCATTCCTCTTCATCTTGGCTATGGATGGAATTAACAAACGTAGAATGAAGGGTTGAAAGGTTTGAGGTTGGTAGGTTTGTTTATCTGAATAATTGGCTCTCAAATAAATACCGTTAGTTTGTTACCTTCTTCTTAGTTACTCTCTAACTGAATTATGTGTCATATTTTCCCTTTTTAAGTAT
>NW_025856849.1:26219-35148 GCF_002878395.1 Capsicum annuum
TCAGTAACTTCAGTATTCTCAGTCAGTCCTCAGAACTCAGTACATTCTGTCAGTCAAGGCAACTCAGTAAATTCAATTTAGCTCCACTAAACAATACCACTAGTACCAGTTCAGTTCAATTAATCAGTTCAGATCAATTAACCAGTCCAGTGTCTTTTAGATAGGAGTAGGATTCATCACCGAGCGAGACTAGGGATGGGGACTCACCCGCTAGATAGGAATGAGATCCCTTGAAGCAATCCCTAAGTTCAAGAACTATGTAGCTAGCGTAGGTACGAGATGTCACTCGTTAGATAGGACCTACATACTTGGAGATCACCAGTTAGCAAATTTAAATATATAGGACTGATCCCAGGGGTCACCCGCTAGATTAGGACTGACTACACAGCAGTTGTCTTTACCAGTAGCGTGGTATGGACATCCTTTCAGCTGGGGTTATAGGTTGGACCACAGTTAGCTTAGTATGGGGAATGTAGGTTAGATGAATACATCCCATAGTTTCAGTTACAAAATCAGGACTGTCAGATACAGTCAATTCATCTCAGTAGTATAGATTTAGGACTGTCAGATACAGTTAATCCTTATCATTATAAATAGACCCTGGGATCACCCACCAGACTGGACTGATCTCAACTATGGTCAATCAGTATAAATATCATCAGATGTAGAGATCACTCGCTAGATAGGACTAATCTTAGAATCAGTTACTCATATAAAGTACAGAACTCAGCTAGTTCCATCAGGTTCAGGACTGTCAGATATAGTCAACTAGACCAATTCTTCATAATCAGAATGGTCAGACACAATTATCCATGTATCAGTAACAAAGTATCAGTCCGTCAGTATTTAGTAATACAGTATTAGTTTCTCACTAATCAGTGACTCAGATGTCAATATTAGTAGACTCAATATTCAGAACTCAGTATTCAGTCCTATCGTGATCTCAGTTACAATTACGTATGCATGCATGTATTCTCACGTTCATGTTAGTTAGTCAGTTAGTATTGTTCATGCATATGAACGTATTGCATTCAGCCTACCTCACTTGCATACCAGTACATTCAAAGTACTGAAATATTTGTGCTATGATGTCTTAGACCATAGGTTTAGAAGCACGAGCTCTAGAGAACCAGTAGTATCTCAGTTCAGCGATCAGAGTTAGCAGTTAGTCCTCATCCTTCGAGGACATGATGATCACATTACTATTTCAATTTTCAATTTATTTCAATAGTTGGAGTTAGTTGGGGACATGTCCCATCAACTCCTTATTCCGACAGTTTAGAGTCTTTCAGACTATATCATGTTAGACAGTTATTTCAGATTTGTTTGGTATTGTTATACTATTTTCAGACATTGTTTATCAAATGTTCATTCAGTTTTGAACCTTATAACCATTCATTTCATGTTTTCACATATTTATAGTATATTTTTCAGTGCTCAGTTACAGATATCAGTCATAGGTTAACTTGTGGTCCTTTGGGGTCATGAGCACCGTGTAACATTTCGAGTACCAAATTTGGGATGTTACAAACTTGGTATCAGAGCCAGGCTTCAATATTGTCCTAGAAAGTCTAAAAAGACGCATCTAGTAGAGTCTTGTACATGTGTATGTTGTGCACAACACTTATGTGCAGGAGGCTATGAGATATTTTAGGGATAGTTTCCCTTCTTTTAGTATTCATATCGTGCCAGTGAGAATAGGCTCAAAGTTAAACTTTCATTCATGAATCAGTCTGTCGATGACGTGTGCATCACCCCAGTATCTCAGTAGGGTGAGCATTCGTAGAGGGACATAGTGTCCCAAGGGAGAGATACCCCATTATTTTCTCAATGCTCTCATGTCTTAAATTAAGTTTCTCTTCGCATAAGGATTCCAGTTTAGAAAACAGGGTAATCATAAGTTGACCCTCAAAGTCCCAACCTCAGCTATGGGCCAAGTATTCAGAGGCTTAGTTCAGTTCACGAAGTTCAGTTTATGTATCATATTTTAGCCTCAGTCATGTTGTCAGGTTCCAGTTCATGCATACTTCTAGTATAATCATGGGGTCATCAATGTTTTTAAGTCACGTAAAAGTTTTCTTAAACTTAGTTAGGTTCTCATATTTCCACTCATGGATGTTTAGTAAGATGATCTCGGATTCATTAGCATTTCCGATTAAGATAAAAGTTCTCCTTAGTCTTACTCAGTTTCATGTTCATTGTTCATTACAAAATTGGTACTAAGTACCCTTGCATATTCAGTCATGCATTCATATATCAGTTTAGTCATGTAAATATGCATCAGACATACATTCTCACTGCGGGAAATTCAGTTCATCAGAATATTCCATCATGTACTCATAAGTCAATTATCATTCATGCATCAGATATGCATGAATTCAACTTATTAGTCATGTATTAGATATGCATGTTCATTATGTTATATTCAGCTATCTGTCATCTCAGTCATGAAATCATGTTTCAGTTATTCATGTTCAGTATGTACATAAGTTTATGTTCTTTCCCTCACTCTTAGTCTCATTAGAGGACGAATGTTCTCAAAGGGGAGATATTGTAATACCCCATACATTTCTTAGCTTGAAAAGTTTCCATAAAAATGTTAGAAGCTTTCTTTGAAAGATGAATCAACTTTTGTACACATCATATTTTCAAGATTTTCACTTTTTATCATGTGGGAAATCGAATAAGCTTTCCATCGATACCAAATTTTCCCAAATCCAACACTCAGGTGAAGAGTTAGAGCCTTTTTAGTGAGACAGTGTATCATCTAAGCCTTCAGCGCAACGCAGAGAGAGCTCAAATGAAAATAGTCAATTTCCAGTGTTTCTCCGTGATAGTGGTGCATCGAGCCAAACTTCCAGGTCATAGAAAAGGTGGAAATGCGATAGCTCCGCGTCGTACCACCGTGCAATTTTCCAATTGTCACTTTCTAGTGACTTGGCACGATAGTGGCGCGTCGCGCCAAGGATGAAAATTGGAAAATTTTCTCAGAAATTAAATACGTGTCCTAGGGTTAAAAGGGTCAATTTTTCTACCATATATAAGCTCAAAAACATGGATTTGAGCCTCCATTATAACAAAATATACTCTATTCTCTCAAAATCTTCTCAAGAACACATTAGGGTTTTTCATAGAAGATTCAAGTTCAAGAATTTCCTCCGTCAATCTTCATGTATTTATGAACGAAGGTATGCGTAGTGTTCATTCATGGACTCCTTTCATCCATGAAGCCCAAGAATCTCTTTTCTAAGATTAAGTTTATGGATTTCTTTATGAATTTCAAGTTGGGTTTGTTTTGTTTATGTTGAGAATGATCAATTGAATTCAAATCCATGTTGGGTGATCAATTTTATGTGGAATTGATTTGTATATATGTATATTGATGTGAACCTATGAATAAACCCTAGATAATGAAATTAGAGATGAATCATGATGATTAATTGTTGTATAATGTTGTCTACATGTACTATTCCTACCATGTGTATGATTAAATGCCTAGATGAAGGAACAATGCCCAACTAGTATGATATCATGAAAGCCCCATGTATGTACAAGCTTATCCATATCACATGTTTGATGAAGTGCTTCAATATATGAATTATGAATTGTGTTGTTGGTCATGTGTTCAAGTAAGCCATGCTATGTCAGTTTCTTCTCATCTAGTCCTGGGGGTATTTGTACCCGAACATTTAGCTGTGTGCCTAGAGCCATGTCATGTTTTCATGATCTCCTCAGTCAAGCTATGGTCCATAGAACTCAGTCAGTCATGTGACTCAAGAAATCTCAGAAATCTCAGTAATTTTAGTAGCTTAGTAATCTCAGTAACCTCAGTATTCCCAGTCAATCTCAGTAACTTCAGTATTCTCAGTCAGTCCTCAGAACTCAGTACATTCCGTCAGTCAATGAAACTCAGTAAATTCAATTTAGCTCTACTAAACAATACCACTAGTACCAGTTCAGTTCAATTAATCAGTTCAACTCAATTAATCAGTTCAACTCAATTAATTAGTTCAACTCAATTAATCAGTTCAGTGTCTTTCAGATGGGAGTAGGATTCAACACTGAGCGAGCCTAGGGATAGGGACTCACCTACTAGATAGGACTGAGATCCCTTGAAGCAATCCCTAAGTTCAAGAACTATGTAGCTAGCGTAGGTACAACATATCACCCATTAGATAGGACTGACATACTCAGGAATCACCCGTTAGTGCATTTAAATGTATAGGACTGATCCTATGGGTCACCCGCTAGATTAGGACTGACTCCATAACAGTTGTCTTTACCAGTGGTGCGGTACTGACACCCTTCCAGTAAGGGTTACAGGTTGGACCCCAGTTAGGATAGTATGGGGCATGTCGGTTAGATGAATACATCCTATAGTTTTAGTTACAGAATCAGGATTGTCAGATATGGTCAATTTATCTCAGTAGTATAGATTTAGGACTATCAAATACCGTCAATCCTTATCATTATAAATAGACCCCGAGATCACCCACCAGACAGGACTGATCTCAACTGTGGTCAATCAGTATCAGTATTATCAGATATAGAGATCACCTGCTAGATAGGACTGAACTCAGATTCAGTTACTCTGATACAATATAAAATTCAGCTAGTTCTATCAGGTTCAGGACTGTCAGATACTATCACTTATGTTATCAGTTATATCAGTTAACAGAACTTATGTTATCAGTATTCAGCTTTAGAACTGTCAGATACAATCAATCAGACCAGTTCTTCATAATCAGAACTGTCAGACCCAATTATCCATGTATCAGTAACATAGTATTAATCCCTCAGTATTCAGTAATATAGTATCAGTTTCTCATCTATTAGTGAATCTGATGTCAATGTTAGTAGACTCAGTAGTCATAACTCAGTATTCATGTAACAACCCGGAAAATGGGTCCCAGAGCATCACACGGTGCTTGAGGCTACGAGTAGCCCCAAGCTAACCCTTTGAGACATTTTCATTCAATTCAACACAAATCAACAGGGTTTCCATAAATAACCCTCAAATATCAACAGAGTAATCATCATCCAAGAATAAAAGAATTTCAGAAAGGTAACAAAATACAACTTATTAGTCAATTCCCAACATCTGTACTAGTCTGACAAGCCTCTAATAAAATCAATAAAACCAGCGAGCCATTGAGACATGCCCCAACTGACTCATACTCAGTTATCAAATGTAAACAATTCCGTGAAACCAACATCAGACATCACGTCCTCGAAACATGAGGACTCACCACAACAGAGGATGTAGAACAGTGTGCTCGAACAATCACTGTCGAACCTAGAACTGAGCACCTGAACCTACATTCTGAGAAAATACAGCCCACATCCAAAGATGTGGGTCAGTACCATGGAAAGGAACCGAGTATATGGGGGTGTATGAAGTTGTATAAACATCATCATCATAAATATTTATAAGAAATATGGAGGATGTATGAAAGACTCACATAGCCCAAAGAAAATCATCATAATCATGAGATGATGAAATAAGTACAATAGCACATGTGAGTCATCATATAATTTGTCAATCACTCTCAGTTCATCAAGAATATCAATTCTCATAATGTAAATATCATTTAAATCTTTTGAAAGAATAACTTTCACAATTCAACTTTCAAATCACTTCACCATTCACCATAGACACAAGGAAACACACACACACTGGGAGATCCTATAACCGACATAAACCATGTGAGCTACATGGAGTCCAACGTACAACCCACGTTGGGGAGAGCCGTCCCATCCTTGCCATCAGAGTAGGACTATCGATATCAAATCCACACAAACTAGTGATCACTATATAAATCAGCCTCAGGCTCACTCCTACGGGGGTACGTAATTCTAGAGAAATAAGGTCGCTTTATACCTCTCACTCGGTGCTAAAGATTTCTCCCAGACATAGCTCAGATCATTTCAAAGACAATCCACAACAAAATAATTTCAGTAATAGATAAATATACATCGCGAGCCATCATGCTTCACATCTATCAAAATCAAACACGTCGTAGATTTCTTTCACACTCGAGTTCAAAACATCTCCATTAAGACCAACAGGTCAAATCATTCAAAATATTTCAAATATTCAACATCAACGTGTTTATAACACACACTTTCTCCAAAAAACACAATTTTCAATGGGGATTCACGACCCAAATATAAAAATCATGATAAATATCATTCAAGATTCATGCTCTATATCTCCACATATGTAAATTCATCTTTCAAAATCATAAACATCAAGATTTCATAATAATCATCATAAGTTATGGGTTCAAGCTTCAAATTCGTAAAAATCCAATAAAAATCATGCCTTTGTAAAGAAAATTACTTTTGGGCACAAGAACGAAAGAGAGTTCTTGTTGAAAAATTCCACATACCTTGAATGATGAACTTTAGATCGATACTCTTTTTTGAGATGTTAATCGTGCCTTTGAATGATGGTTCTTGGAGTTCTTGAACTAGGAACTTGGAATCTTGAATAAATTTGCAGAATTAATGGTGAACTTTGGAGGTTCTTGAAGTTGGATGTAGGAGCTTAGGATTTTCTTTTTGAGGGAATTTGATGTAATATAACATATAATGCTTCTAATAGGCTTTGATATAGGGTTCAGACGGATTTTGGATGAGGGGGAATGACCAAAACAACCCTAAAAATCAAATAATTCTCGAATCTGTCCTTTGGTAGACTGTTTTGATAGTCTGAAGTAGATTAACCATAACGTTTTACTCCGAATCTAAATTGGATGAAACCAATTTCATTAGAAAGAGGACTCTCATATCTTTCCATTGATATATAGTATCTCACGATCATTGTGTACGAGGAGTTATGATCGTTTGAAGTTGACCTAAAAAATCACTTTTGATAGGTTGAAGTAGATCAACCATAACTGTTTGCTTCGATAGAAAAATTGGATGAAACCAATTTCATTGGAAAGAGGAATCATAGATCTTTCTGTTGATATATAGTAGATCACCCAGATCATTATGTACAAGGAGTTATGATCATTTAAATTTGGAGCAAAAATATGTCAGGCCTCAGTACTTTTTCCTTCTCGTTTTACTGTTCACTACTATTTACGATTCGATCGGAATGTTCATAACTCGTCGCTCGGGTGTCCGTTTTGGATGATCCACATATCATTGGAAATCTTATTCGATACTCTACGGAATAGTGGGTCATAATATAAGACATTCTTCACGAAAAATTTATAATTCATTCTAGAAGATAGAATCCAACACATTTACGCACAAAATTTCAACGAAAAATTTCCCGGGGTATTACATCATCCCCCCTTGGAAACATTCGTCCTCGAATGACGCTAGATATGCCAAGATTAGTTAGGAAATAGAGCATACAACTGAAAACATTCGTTAGACTCATCACCACATTGTTTCGCACTCCGAATGCAACAAAGAATGCTTAAATTCAGGAAACTACAGCTGAACACATAATAAATGACAGCTTAACTGCTGCAACTTTTATCAAAAGTGCATGATTTAGGAAAGAACGGTACCTTCAGCTTGATCGTAGTTCGTGGAAAATAGGTATAGGTAGTTTGATTGCATATCCGCCTCAGTTTCCCAAGTTGTACCCTCAACAGATTGGTTTCGCCAGAACACCTTGATCGAGGGAACTTCTTTGTTCCTTAGTCTTCGGACACTGAAATAAAGAATCTCAACAGGAATCTCATCAAAAGAAAGATTTTCTTGAATGTCACCACTCACAGAGGAATCCACTATCACAGTATCGCTAATATGCTTTCTAAGCATGGAGACATGGAATATTGGAAGAACAGAGGACAACTCGGAAGGCAACTTGACCTCATAAGCTACCTTATCAACACGACTAAGAATTTTGTAAGGACCAACATAACTGGGGCTAAGCTTCCCCTTCTTTCTGAATCTCTTCACCCCCCTCATGGGTGAAATTTTCAGATACACTAGGTCACCAACATCAAACTCAAGGTCTCTCCTTCTAACATCTGCATATGACTTTTGATGACTCTACACAGTTTTCAACCTTTCCCTAATCAACTTAACTTTTTCCATAGCCTCAAATACCGAATCAGGACCACTCACAGCCGCTTCACCCACCTTGAACCAACTTATGGGTGATCTACACTTCCTTCCATATAAGGCTTTAAATAGAGCCATGCCAATACTAGAGTGGAAACTGTTATTGTAAGCAAACTCTATCAACGGTAAGTGATCATCCCAACTTACCTAAAAGTCAAGTGCACAAGCTCTCAATATATCCTGTAAAGTCTGGATGGTCCGCTCATCCTGACCATCGGTCTGTAGATGAAAAGCAGAACTCAAAAGAACTTGGGTACCAAGACCTTTCTGAAAAGCTTTCCAAAATTGTGAAGTGAGCTGAGTACCCCTATCCGAAATGATAGACAAGGGAACTCTATGCAGTCTGACTAGCTCTCGGATATACAATCTAGTGTAATCCTCAGCAGTATATGAAGTATGAACAGGCAAGAAATGAGCATACTTAGTCAACCTATCAACCACAACCCAAATGGAATCATGATGGCGTCGGAAAGGAGGTGAACCAATCACGAAGTCCATATTTATCTCTTCTCACTTCCAGGTGGGAATACTAAACTTTTGCATCATACCACCAGGTCTTTGGTTTTAAACCTTAACTTGTTGGCATATTGCACACTTAGCTACAAACGCTACTATATCTTTCTTCATGCCACTTCACCAATAGATTTTCTGCAAGTCTCGGTACATCTTGGTGGCACCAGGATGAATATAATATCGTGCCCCATGCGCTTCAGCCATAATCCTCTGTCTCAGATCATCAACATTCGCGACACACAATCTACCCTGCAATCTCAACACACCATCTCCCTCTTGGGAGAAAACCTCTACTTTTTGGTCCTTGACTGACTCCTTCAGTTTG